>NW_024873489.1:0-20027 GCF_018340385.1 Cyprinus carpio | reverse complement strand
CAATGCTTTGGCATAATGATTACCAAACTAAATGATTTGATCACAAAGCGCCACTTGTTGGTCAACAGTTAATAAGCCATTTAATCATAATTCTGTGCTTGTATTTATGATTTTTACCACCATTTCAATTACAAATACAATCTTAAAAGTGCTGTAATTGCTCATTTTTGCATTTAGTGTGATGCTCCACGCCATGCTTAGCTCCTCAATATGCCCGCTGGAGTGCTTGGCCCCCGTAATTGCTGGCTTGCAGCTATATTTTTATGATTGCTTCTTGTTGGAGTGTATTTATGTCTCGCTTCCCCCTGTTTTTTTTTGCAATAAAAAAAAAAAAACACAAAAAAACACGTATTTAAAAGGTTGCGTCAATGTAGCCAATTACACGACTCAGCTGTTGATGATTCTGGAATGCAATTGCTAATCAGAAAAGACGTCATTGGCAGACGTCTAAACAACGTATGACCCACCCAGCAAAAACTCGTTGAAAAGACGTCGAAAAGACGTCATTGGCAGACGTCTAAACAACGTTAAAATTTTAGTTGAAAAGTGAAAGGTGAAAAGACGTCTTTTGTCAGGTCGTGGAAAGGAAAGACGTCTATAAAAGACGGCGATATTACATCTAAATGTGGTTGTAAAGTGAAAGGTGAAAAGACGTCTATAAAACCGACATCCAAATGACGTCTAAATATGGTTGTAAAGTTAAAGTTGAAAAGACGTCTTTTCAGGCCTAATTAAAACTGTTTAAGTATTTTTATTCATATTCATAATTAGTCCCAAAAATAAGACATTCCCAAAAGTATATTGACACACATTTATTGACCAATTAAACATCTCTCATGTAAAAAAAAAAAAACACACACTTTCTTGATTCACATCTTAAGCCTCATTTGATTAAACAGACTGTAAAAACAGTAATATTGTGAAATATAACTACAGAAATAATTGTTTTCTATGTGAATGCAATTGTAACAGTGTAATTTTCCACGTAAACTGAATTTTCAGCATCATTACTATTCTCAGTCTTCAGTGTCACATGGTCTTCAGAAATCATTCTAATATGATGATTTGCTGCTCAAGAAACATTTTTGATTATTATCAGTGTTTAAAACAATTGTGCTGCTTAATATTTTGTTGAAACCATTACATTTATCAGTATTTTTTAATAGAGCTTGCAAAAGAGCAGTATTTATTTTAATTTTTTAAAAATAAAAAACTCTACACTAAAACATAAAAAAAAAACACATCTCTGTATAAACACATAATTTTTCGAGACAAAAATCTTTAAAATATTGAAAATGGAAACAATGACCAAATATAAACACATTAGAACAACCAAAAATGTAAATTCTGTCATTAATTACTTACCCTCATGTTGCTCCAAACCCATAATAACCCTTTTTGTGCAGAACACAAATTAAGATTTTTTAACAGATTGCCTTGTGTACAAACAAAAAAAAAAAAAAAAAAAAAAAAAAAAAAAAAAAAAAAATATTATATATATATATATATATATATATATGATATAATATATATATATGTATATATATATATATATATAATATATATATATATATATATATATCTATATATATATTCAGAAATGATGTATCCCCAACAGATTTTCACAAAAGTACCATGAGATTGCCAGCTCTCACGCCAACTCAACACTAATGCATCATGGTGCTCTCGTGAATGTGTTATTTTATAAATAAATAAAAATATTTCTCAGATTTCATTAAAAAGTTCTGCATTTATGTTTCAAAGATGAACAAAAGTCTGAGTTGGAACAACATGAAGGTGAGTGATGAAAATCTTTGGTTTAACTAACTCATTAGGTAAATTGGTTCCCACAGGGGCACCAGTAGATCTCTGCCTGATCTCTGATCTTCTGGTTCTTCTGCTCCTTCCACCATTCCAATTCCTGGATTAATGAGCCATGGCAGATCTTTTTTCGCTGTTTTTTCTCCAGCATCTAAAGTAAGAAAGAAAATAGTAACTAAAATGTAAATGTAAAAAAAAATAATACAAAAACAATGGTGTACAAAATGTACAAATTAAAGTGTACTCATATCTTCATGAGGGATTATTAACTAATCAGTATGTCAGGGGTTATCAACTCTGGCCCTTAAGGTGAGACTTAGTCTCTGCAGAGCAAAAGTGGGCGTTTATGACTTTGTGGGTGATTTCAAACTGCTGGGTGTTTTCTAAATCATGCAATCAAAATGATCCCCCTTACCTAGCCCCACCCCTAAACCTACCGTCACTATGACCTCAGCCAATCAGGTATCATGGTCTAAAAAACAACCCTGATCTGGTAACTCCCCCTTACTTTCCTGCAGAGACCTTTACTCAATCAGCTTCACAGTTCACTAAGTTGTGAATTAATATATTTTGTACATGAATTCTGGCACTGGTAAACACAGTGGCTCACCTATACAATGGTGACTATTTCTGTCCCCATTGTACAACATCACTACTGACATTAATGCACAGAGTAACAGCTGATATCTTTTTTTAATGCTATTTACAGAACATTATGATAAATACTTTGTTACATGTATGTGCAAGATTTAAGTCATAAATAAATTAGAAATGTTTATTAGATTAGACATTACCTGTTTTTAGTGATATCCCAGGTACAGCAAGCAATTTTCGGCCCATGTCTTGCCCACATCTGGCCCGCTGAAATCCATGGCGGGCCATAATGTGGGCCGGATCTGGCCGAATTGCTGTCTGGGTTGTCAATGTTTATATGCTGAAATATAAATATTCGTTTGTGTTGACATTTAAAATCTATTACTGGTAACTTTATAGCGAATTATCTCTTTAAAGCCCCTTTCACACTGCGATTCCGGAAAATACACGGGTAATGTGTCCCAGCACTTGTTCCTGGGTCTCTAGATTTTGCACTTTCACACTGCCAAGTGATTACCCGGAATATCCCAGCTAACAAAGTACGTAACTGTTACGTAACTGTAACGTAATCTGTTGACCAAAGTTTCGTCATGGCGACGTAACTAGTTACGTCGTGGCAACCGAAAAGTGAAAGGTGCGTATACGTCGCCACAAACGTAACTTTGTGAAGTTTGGCCAGTAAGTAACCGCGACGTCGTGGCAACCGTCGCGGATCGGTTGTTGTGTGCTGGTAATCAGTTGGTAATTTTTTATAAGTATTTATTTTTTATGGGCGGACATGCAGTAGTTTAACCTAATTTATGTCCTCATATGCCCAAACTAATTTAAAGGCTGTTTCAGCAGCTGTGAATTATGAATACAGACTCGAAATGAATTTCTGTTCATTTATTAACAAACAAATATGAACAGTAATACAGCCAAATTATTAATAAAAACATAGGATATACAGCGGAATATGAATGAAAGCTTTCAGTCCATACAGAAGCACATAGATTGAAATATATTAATAATAAATAAATGTCCATATATTTAAATATCTATATCCTTCTGTAAGCACCCAGGATCAAAACATTATGCACAATATGCAAGTCTTAGTAGGCACTCAGCCCCATTGCATTTAAATATTTAAGAGCCATCATTAACCATGCACACAATTCATCAACTAAATCACCTGCTAACCACTACAAATAATTAATTGAAAATCATATGCAATATACTTTATGAACAGATGTATTATAGCAATCAGGTTTAATGAATCTCACACCTATCATACAGCATTATGGCCAGTTCACACTGCCACAAAAACTATTTAAAAAAACATGCTTATATTGTTTCAACTGTGTTTACCCTGTTGGAGTATGGCGGTGTGAATTGGCTTTTAGGTGCTTTGGACACCAAAACAGAACAACAAAACAAAAAAAAAACTATATATATATATGTTTAAGCATTAACATTAAATTCTTAAATCTTCAGTAATTCTTACTTTCTCTATTCTTGCAATATTCAAGTGTTCATGTCCCTGAGTAATATCTGCATCCACCGAAGTCTGAAGAGAACACAGCAATCCATATGAGAGAGAGTTCTGGTGTGGAGGGTGGATCTGGAACATCTTGCACATCTCTTGATTATCTGTCTTCACAAACTGCCCTGAAATACAATTCAAACATTAACAATGATTGTTTATAAATGTAATGTAAGGCTCTTACATTCATAATGCTTCATTTTTTGCCTCTATAGCTCATTTTGGAAAATATAGTTAATATCATGCACGATACAAGGAAGTGGTCAGTAACATTGTCACTTTGAGGTATGATTCAGTGATATATATATATATGATATATCAGTAAGGCTACTTTAAGAAAAAATAAAATGAATAAATTAAGTTGTGTCATGCATTCAAATAGTTAAACATGCTAAAACACAGAATTTGGTAACAATAATAATAATTTAAAAAAAAATGGTGAGAAAAAATAAAACATTTCTTTTGTTGTTGTTGTTAAACTTTTAATAAATTTAATGTGAAAATGTATATACTATTAAAAAGGAGTTGAGAAATTAAATAAGAATAATTTAAATTAAAAAAATAAAAAAAAAATAATTAAAAAAGTAAATAAGAAAAAAACTTTACTAAAAAAAAAGAAAAAAGTTTACTAAATAAAAAACTTGACTGAATGCTACTTTAAAGGGATATTATTTGTGTTGTTTATTATTTATTTTTATGTATACTATATTATTTTGTGCAAATTACTTGCCTGTCAGTTGAGTTTGTGGCAAAACCTTTTGCAGTGTTTACATGTTGTTTATACCTGCATAAAATGTATTAAAATAGAGGTTTAATTTCATAAAGTACAATTTGATTTCAAAATGCACCTACATTTTACGTTTTTCAGTTGAATAAAAGACAAATTTTCCCTATATATTTCATCACTGAAGATTTCTTTAAAAAAAAAAAAAGTTTAAAAAATATCATCTTCTCTCGTTCTCATGAACCCAGTCTCGTGTCTCGTCTCCTGGGATAATTGTCTCATCACACACCCTAGTAGCCAGACCAAGAGATACAATAGATTTCTTTGCATATTTGACAGTGTAACATTAAGCATAAGTATTTCAAATGATTTAAACCTGTATCCTGTTTTCTGGGGTAACACTAAGAATATCACTATATATTGTTGCAACACCTCCCCCACGACCAGTCTGACGGGGCTCATGTTTATAACAGTAGTTTGGTGGAGTAGACTCATTTAGACCAATATAATCATTTGGTTTTGGCCAGGTTTCAGTCAAGCAGAGTACATCAAAACTATTACCTGTGATCATTTCATTTACAATAACTGCTTTGGGTGCGAGTTATCTAATGATTTTGAGCCCAAACTTTAATTTTTTTTTTTTTTTTTTTGTCTATTAATTTAGCATTTTTCTGGTTTAATCACAATCAGATTTTTTTTCTAGAGCCTGCATTAAATTTATATTTTTACCTCACTATTCGGGGAACAGACCAGTGTGATTTAAAAAAAAAAAAAAAACTAATATCTGATGCATATTCGTTAACGAACATTTTTCCGGTAACTATGATAACACATTAAAAAAACAAAAACAAAATATTATGATAAATATTATGCTGAAATTTACGCTGCGTCTTCGTTAATAAGACGAGACTATAATGTTATTTGAGGTCTACCGGATATTCAAAATACAGTCGGACTCGTAACACAAAAAGGTTGCAGGTTCAAGTCTCATACCGGCAGGGATTGTAGGTGGGGGAGTGAATGTACAGCGCTTTCTCTTGAGCAAGGCACCGAACCCCCAACTGCAAAAAAATGGCTGCTCACTGCTCCGTGTGTGTGTTCACGGTGTGTGTGTGTTCACTGCTGTGTGTGTGCACTTTGGATGGGTTAAAATGCAGAGCACCAATTCTGAGTATGGGTCACCATACTTTTTATCACTTTCCTAATAAAGTGCCTATTTGAGTCATTAATGTTAACCAACAAAAGATGTTAAATAAATATGTAAAGTGAACCTACTGTATCTTAAAAATGAGTTTAATTTGTATTAGAGTTTAATATCTCTTTCGTATTTGTCTTATTGTCTTATTCTGCTTCTTTCAAAAATTATAAATTATATATATTATATATGAACAACTATAATTTTTTATAAGTTGCTCCCTTTTCACTACTGTTAAAGGTATAGTTCACCCAAAAATGAAAATTGTCATCATTTATTCAAGTTTTTTTTTCCAAATTCAATCCTTGATTCAAATTTCTCATAAGCTTAATTGTCTAAAAGAGAGAAGAATTATTTACTATTTTTGTTTGAAGACTACATATGAAATAGCTACCAAAATAAATGTTGGTAACTGCAGTTTGACTAAAAGTAATGAATAAAAGTTGAAAAAAATGCAATGACTTTTCATAGACTAAAACTAGACTAAAACTATGAAAGACTCAAAAGACTAAAATACTATTATTAAGCATTTTCGTCTCAAGATAAAGACTAATGCTAAATCAAAAATGCCTGTCAAAATTAACACTGGAACAGATTAGTCTTTATTGATTGGACAGCGCAAGTACTTCTATTTAAGCGGGTACAACAAAAGCCATCATAGCAGTTTATTTGAGAATTGGCTTACTAGTCATATGGAGCGTAGCTTCCTGGAGATGTTGTCCAATAGGAGTTCTGCTCCGACTCTTCTGGGGTGCAGGCCATCAGCACTAAAAAGCCTATAGGGACGCTCCCAGAAAAGATTCCAATTATTACAAAGAGCAGTTTCTGTTCTTTACACCATGACAATAACCATTCATTTAGAGCAAAAAGTCTACTGAACCTTTCGTGTCCTTGTCTATACATGGGAAGCGGTCCTGACACCGATGATCATCGTGCAGGCGATATGCTGCGCACCATCTCGATCAGGCTCCTGAAGTCCCTCTTTAGTGTCTGCGTCTGCAGCACCTTGGTGTCGTTAACCCTGGCGTGAAGCACGACCCGCTCCGATGCTCTCTTCAACCCTTCAGTATCACGGGTATCTGTGCAGAAATATCAAAAACACGAGCACCAGGGAAACAGTGAGTGTGCACATTACCTTCAGCTAACATAGCATGAACGTGCCGGACGATGGAGTCTCCGATGATCACAGCATCGTGTTCTGTCTCGCGAAGTGGAGCAAATAGGTTTCCAGTGGAAGTTCTTGAAGACCGGAGGCAGCGGAGGGAGAGAGGTTGTCACCCAGGGCCTGGCTCATGTCTTTCTGCTGTGGCACGGGGTGAAGGACATCTGGAAAGATCGCATCCTGGGTACACCGGGCCTGTGCAGAGAACCACACAGAGTAGAGGTGGTGGGAGAGTTACACTAGACTTATGAGCGTCAACCCCTGAATGTTTCCAGCACGGCTCTCCGCTCTCTCAGCTGAGCCTGCTTCTCAACGAGGTTGTAGATCTGCTGCTCCACGGCCTCCAGCTCCTTATTAGAAATAAACAAACTAGAGAATAGAGGAAATGCAGAAAAGAAAAATATTAATATGGAAAACATACAAAAAAAAATCTTAAGATACCAGAATTCACATTTTTAGATTTTACAGATGCATGATGATATATTGTAAAACATAAATATGAAGTTATTTAATAAGCTTTCTCTGATCACCTGTGTTTTCTATATCTCTGTCAGCAGCTCCCATTAGGAAATTTTCTTGGAACGTTCCCTCTGTTTTAGAGGGTTTAGACACTCCTGAAATCACAGTACAATTTTTTATCAATATTTGTTTACAATGAAAAATCAAACCGTGTTTGAAAACAGTGGTTTGAAAAAGTTTCAGCCCATTTTAGACTGCATGCAAGTGACGTCACTGACAGACTGTACAGTGCAGACTTTTAGGTTAAATTAATCAGCTTACTTCCATTTATCTAGTGACAAATTATCAGCAAAAATATTTACAAAGCTATCAAAACCCGCTCCTTTACGCATAAGATGTCATTAAAAGCCCAAACTTTCATTAATAAGAGCTCAAATCAATTATGCTATAACTATGTTTCTACGCTAGCGTAATATTTGCTATCAGACATTTCAGATAATTAAGGAAAATACCATAATCACAGAGACAGAGGTATAAATATTAACAAGAGTTCTTAAAGTAGACTCTGGATGATATTAACATGTGTTACTTAACCAATCTGGTCGCAGTTGTTGAAACTTTTCTTTGGTATAACTGACGAGAAACAGAGAAAGTGTCAGACCTCTCCAGCAGCTGACGTGTCCGCGGTTGCCATGGCAACTCTCAACGGCTAGTAGGCAAATAAAAACAATAATATTAAAAAAGGGTTTAGCGTCTTTACAGAGTTCAATACTTTTGTTATTACTTTGTTTATTTTGTACATTTTATCAACCCTATTTATTTATTATAAATTGTAAAGACTCAGCTCAGAAAAGCTAATTCGCCGGTCAGACACAGTTGAAGTGAAAAATGCCTCAAACAAACGCGCTGTCCTCCTGATCTACAGTATCTGCGGCAGATGAGATGGTGTAGCCAGTCTTCTGTGTCATTATTTCACGTTCATAACTCCTTACGAAATAGAAAGTTTCACAACTCCGAAAAAATGTATTTGTCAGCTGTGGAATACCGCGCGCTCTATGTCACATCATTATAACACAAATCCCCCTACGAAACCTAATGGCATATTAAAAACATGTCCATATTCTGACTTGGTGAAAAGAAACACATTTTATCTATAAGGAACGTTTAATCTTGTGTCTGAAGTTTAATTACACTTTTTAAATATCACTATACTCAGAGAGCATATAAAGAACGTACAAAAATTATGGCAATGAGAATACGTGCATACGACGTTGTAGTTACGTTGCCAGTAAGTCATAAGTTACCAATATATTTACGAACAGAGAACCTATCTGGGACGTTCTTGGCATAGGACGAGAGCAGGGGGGGCTAGGTGGGGCACTGCCCCCCCAGACGAGAGCCAATAATGATTGTTGTCTGAGCTATGAATAAAAATAAAAATTAAATAATTAACATTTTCTCATTTTATTTGTATTATTTTATTATTTTAGTGGTTAGAATAAGTACGTTTTGGGTTAAATGAATTCCCATATCCTCCCGAGTCGCGGAAGGTTCTTAACTGAGAGGACATGATGGGGACTCTCTTTTCGTTATTTTCCAGCTTTAGCAAGTTAACAAATATTCGTTGTTTTCTTTATAAACTCGCAAAAAAAATGTGGTGGACTGAGTCATTTCGGCTGAATTGGACAGGCGATTTGAACCGATGGCCCTCGAGTGTGGCGCGTGATTCAGCATTTAGTTAAAGCACATACACAAGGCTTATTCACCCTTGGCTAGTGACAGCTGAAGTGGATCTTGTGAAATGTGCGATCGCATCGTCGATTACTCTTTAGAAACTTAAAGATGACTGTGCATACCATGAGCGCTCAGACTGACCTGAGATTTGCCCCGCAAACATTTCAGCAGTTATTATAGGCCCGTGTGTCCCGCATTTCTGTCGACTGAACCAGCCATGCCATTAATTATGAATTTAGTAAATTTCTGCATATACATATTACGCCAAATAGAAGCAGAAAACCGTGCTATATTTCATCATGAGATCGGATAGCCCGCAACAATTAATTTTTTGGCTATTTTACAAATGGGAATACAAATAATTCATGACAATATTTAAAATTCAAGCTGCCCATAAAATTTATAGTGAAAAGTACTTTAAAAGCATCTGGAATGCAATGAAGTGTTTTTAAAGCTGTTTTTAAAGCATTTGCTGAATGGATAATATATATATATATTTTAAATCAGGATAATAAATAATTCACATATCAGACAAAATTGTGTTGCAGCAAGTCCTTTAAATTTTAAGGTATTCAGAACAGAGCAACATAAAAATCAGAAGAAAAAAAATATTTTTTATAATTTTCTATACAATTACAGGACAAAGTTTTACATATGCCATATTTATGTTTTTTTTTTATTATTATTGTACAGAATTATAAAATAAAATGCAAATTATAATCGGGCCTGTTTTAGGCTTTTCCTTATTCTTAGATTTTAGACATCCATCAATTATGGTTATGAAAAAAATGACTCTCATTGGATGTGCCTTTAGAGAGAAATGCACGGATTACACAATGAAAGAGTTTCTATTTTCAATTTGAATTATTTCATTTTAAAGAAGTAATTTAAAGCTTTCTATATATATATTTTTTTATCATTTCTGTGAGGCAATTCACTGAGTTTAGCGTTCATCATTGAACCTAAGAAAAAAAAAAAAACATTGTGAAGTACTCCTGTTCAAGACCGAGACGGCAGAAAGCAGCATTTGTTTTCTTTATTTTATAAAAGCACAACGTTTTGTTGATATTGTGAGTGCACACAAATAAAACTAGACCCCTTTATAGTTTAAAATTATGCATTACTCTTACCTTTATGAGCAAAAATGACTGCATATTTTAAGTTGTATCCACTGCTAGAAAAAAATAATATTAATCGCGCTGGCGCCTCCATGTCCTGCGGCTTCCACCTCTCCACACAAAACGACTGGATAAGCATCTACACAGCGCACATTTATCTAGGTTAAAACATTTAAACTAACATTGTAATATGCTTGAAAACTGTTATAAATATAGATTTATATATAAGATGTGATGATTTGAGAAGGCTAAATTGATTAAACATATAGGCTATGATCAATTAACTGTCTGCCGCTGACCGCTTCATTTAAGGAACAAAAAAAAATGCTCCAAACGTTTATCTAAATTAAATTTATAAAAAAACTAAACGAAAATATATTCACTTTTCATTACATACAAAACTGAACTACTTCAATAGCTGAAAGAGTAGTATAAGCTGTTTTGGGGAAATGGGGAAAAAAGACTGGCTAGGGCATATATTTGAGGACCCTGCAGGGCTCTAATCCACTTCATCAAATGCTGTTTTTGTTCTCTTGTTTTCATCTGTGAGCCATGCTCTTGATATATGTATTTTACCATTTAGTTGAGTTTGAAACGTGTGGCACATTCGTTCTGCTCTCACTGATCATTTGGTCCTCCATAAAAAAATAAATAAATAAAAACTCTGTGCGTACCCTCGGGAAAAAATGTTTTATTTATTTATTTATTTATTATGTATTTTACTGTCGAATATATATTATATAAATATATGAAATATAGAACAAATAAAAAAAAGTGTTCGTGGCTCATCTGCCAGTGGGTGCCCCCCCAAGCATAAGCCGGCCCAAGCCGGCCCAGTTCTTGGTTATCTGGTCACGTTGGAAGGACGTACTGACAACGTTGTGAGTTGGTAATGGGGTGGTAATAAAAAATACGGTCATGCGACGTCGTAATTACGTAACTGTTACGTCGTGTGTTAGCATGGATGTGCGTGCGTTCACACACAACCCGTAAAAAGGTCCCCGTGAACACGCGTGATTCAGGGAGTGACGTGTAATGTACGAGTCGAAAACACTAGGCACGTTAACTTTCCCTGAAGCTGGTGAACGATCTCAGCTTCAGCGCGGAACTAACTGATCTCTACTTCGTTACAGTTTGCACATATTTGTTTTGGCGCGAACATTGATCTGCCTTCAAAACACGCTAAAAGAGTCACGCGATAACGTGTGTCATCACTACAACACGGCATTAAACAAATTAAATTAAGTTAAATCCTAAATTAAGATGGGTATTTGGCAATAACGAAATTACGAAAAAAAGGCTCCGCAGGATTTGCTTCGCCACTAGCAGCCTGAAATATAATAAAAGAATAATCCCAACATTAGCCTATATACTCTGTCTACATTATGCATTTAAGACTCAATAAACATTGTAGTTATAATTTGAAAAAACCTTTATCACCAAGATTAGGCTGCCTACATGTTTTTGTGGAGGGGGAAAATGATTGAATCCACTGTAGATAGCTTCAGCGCGTTCCTGCGCTCACTGATGTGCGTCCAGTAATGCGTGCCCCTCGATTTACTATTTCGTTCGCTCGATTTATGAATTGTGCGCACGATTTACTAAATCGTTCCCTCAATTTGCTAAATCAATTTGCTAAATTGGTGCGGTGCTCGCGTCGCGCTTTTCGACCGCGGCAAAGTTAGTTTTGACGTTTGACATTTCATTAGACATTCGTTTTTTTTTTTTTTTTTTTTTGCCATAAAAACTCTTTGTGCTGTTATGTTTTGAGCCCAAACTAACTCAAATAGACATAAATATACGCCTTTTACGTTGCACAAGGCGTAATTTTCTTTGGGAATTTTTTTTTAAAAATTAACCATTTAAATTAATTAAAAAATTTAAGTACGTGACATTATAATTTTAAAACCAATACTACAAATGTTCAGAAAAAAACAATCCCTGTTATTGCACAACTTTTAATGTATGCAAATAATATAAATCCATTAAACGACAATACCATTTGAACTAAAGGTATCAAACCAACTGTAAAATATACAGAATATTATTCAGTATAATCCACAAGGCTTAGTTTTTTTTCAGATTATGCCTTTATTGTTTTTATATTCAGTACTGAATCCATATTTTTCACGATTTTATCTGACACCGTTTGAGATAAATGTATCAAACCAACTGTAATATATTCAGAATATTATTCTTTATAATGCACAAGGCTTGGTTTTTCAGATTATGCCTTTATTGTTTTTAATATTTATATATTCTATATGTATTTTATTAAAGGATCCTGCAAGCACTTTAATTCATCCCCTTTTTACTCATACTGCACAAAAAGTGTTCAATAACGTTGAATGTTACAGGGACTGATTATTGCAAATGCAGATCCCCACTGTGCTTTGGTGAAACATTTTTTATTTATTTATTGCTAAGGTTTTGCATATGGGTGGCGTTTCTTTAATAACAGCTTTCCTTAAAATATATACTATTCCTAAAATAAGAAATATCCCAATATATCGCCTTGCTTACAGTATCACAGTGTATCGCAATATATCATATTCCAACCCCTGTATCGTGATACGTATCGTATCGTCAGATTCTTGCCGATACACAGCCCTAATATTAACCACATGTTAACTGCTAAACGCTGTTCAATGACTCGTATCTGATGTACTTCATACAATCAAGACACATGAAAGATCAAGATAAACGTAATGCATAACTCATAAGTCTGAAACAACACCATGAACTTTGATGCACACAAATAACATCTACATACTAACCATGTATTACATATAGTGGCTATCGCACTAATCGCGAGGCACCCATGCTAACCATGTGCTCAGGCCTCTTCTAAACTCATGACATAATATCAGTATAGTAAAACCGAACTGCTTTCAACATACATAAATCATCAGTATAGCATTAGTGTTTATGTTTAAACAGAAGTCTATTTTGTGCATCTTATTTTGCGATTACCTGAAAAGAAGTATGATAAACATGAATAAAGAAAAATGAAAACGAGAGCGCAGCAGTGATGCCTTCATTGATGGCGTATTTACTTCTATCAGCACGATCCACAAAATTCCAAGTTAATCAAAAAACGAATTGTGACTCCTGGGAAAAAAACGGACGTCAGGTTACATATATCCCTCTAACCCTTCGGGTGCTGAGGCCGTGTTTCAGATCACTAGTTTGCGTTTTATTAGCCTATCCATCCACTGCGTCTGCTATACTGACTAGGTAACCAATAATATAATAGAGATAACCTTGTTTGAAATGGGTTTGGCTAAAAGAACCCATTTTGGTTTCGTCTATACTTCTAGATACTTGTACTATACTGACTGGGTTAAATAGAATTGCATTAACTAAAAAGAGACTAAAATACCATTTTCGGTCGAACTAAAACTAGACTAAAATGTCATCAGTTTTCGTCTACTAAAACTAAACTAGGCTAAAAAGGAGTATGAACGTGACTAAAACTAATAAAAACTTAAATGACAGCTTCACACAAAGACTAGACTAAGGACTAAAACTAAAACAGGCCGCCAAAAATAACACTAATCACCAACCGTTGTGAATTTTATGACAGCACTACCAATCTCAAATTCCTCACCGCCATTCATAAAAAGTCACTGGTCGAGTAACACATTTCAGCACCGATTCTGCTCACGTTGGCATTTTGAATCATTGGAACGCATTAACTGTCCTGCAGTTGGCGCCGCGAGCTTGGCAGTGCTCTCAGGACCATTCCGTCTGCGATGTTCCTTTTCACAGTTTATTTTGGTAATAACTTAAGGAACACTCCGACTTTTTGGGACTTTAGCTTATTCACAGTATCCCCCAGAGGTTAGATAAGTCCATACATACCTTTTTCATTTCTGTGCGTTCTGTAAGTGTTATTTGACGCACCCAACCGCTAGCCTAGCTTAGCACAAAGACTGGATGTAGATGGATAATGGTAGCAAATAGTAATCCCAATAAGTGACAAAATAATGCAAACATTTCCTATTTACACTGTTGTGATCTGTATAGTCATTTTAGGATGATTTTAGTCAAAACGGGCTTGAAAAATCATAAAATACAACCTCTAGTACCATGATTTATTGGCTTTTCACGTACGACCAATAGGTGGCGCTGTTATCAAATCGATGTGGTGTGTTCTGTGTGAGTTTACAATGTCACACACAAAGTTTGTTGTCAATATGCCAAAGCATTGCTTGAGAGACAGCCTCAAGTGTCATTTTGGCATCATTCCTCAAATTCGTTGCTGTGGTATGCACAAATGTTTTTGTCTATCAACACAAAATCCATAACTTTTTATCAGCATGGTCTGAAGTAAAAAAGTTTCATATGAGGTGTGCATATAGTATGGGACATCCAGTATAAGAACTGACCTATAAATTTCCATATAGTCCCATATCTAAAAAATTTTTATACTTATTAGTAATGGGGTCTTTATAGCCCTCTAAAGTGCCATATAGTCCCATATCTAAAAAATGCTGCTGTAAAATGATTTCATATGAGGTATGCAGATGGACAGTATGGATTGTCTCGTATAATAACTGACCATTTATTTATTCTATTTAATAGAAATTAGGTCTTTATAGCCCCCCAAAGCACCATATAGCCTAGTCCCATACGTTAAAAATGCTTCAATAAAATGTTTCAATATGAGGTGTGCATATAGTATGGGACGTCCCATATAAGAACTAACCATTAGCTTTTTCTACTTATTAGAAATGGTATCTTTATAGTCCTCTAAAGTGTAATAATGTGTCATATCTAAAAAATGCAGAAGTAAAATGGTTTCATATGAGGTGTGCATATAGTATGGGACGTTCAATATAGAAACTGAGCATTGTTTTTTATCTACTTATTAGTAATGGGGTTTTTACAGCCCTCTAAAGTGCCATATGGTCCTATATCTAAAAAATGCTGCAGTAAAATGATTTCATATGAGGTGTGCATATACTATGGGACGTCCCATATCAGAACTGACCATTGTTTTTTTTTCCACTTATTAGAAATAGGGTCTTTATAGCATGTACAGAAGTTACATAGATCGAAATATATTTAAAAATAAATACATTTTTATATATTGAAATATCTTAAAATTTAACTAGAAGAAAATATATTTTTGTAATATATTTTAAAATATATTTACATATATTTATAAAACATATTTAAATATTTGATTTTGGCCGCTTTGTTAATATTTTCCACATATATTAAACGTATGTAAATATATTTTTATTGGGAAATATTTACATATATTTTATTGCCCATATATGTAAATACATTTAGATATCAGACTATGGAAATATAATTCATTGGGAATATATGTCTATATATTAATTTCTAATATTTGTGGAACATATTTACATTTCAGTACATGTAAATATATTACATTTATATATATGAAAATATATTTCATATTGTAAATATTACCACATATATTTTATTTCCCATATATGTAATACATTAAGATATCAGACTATGCAAATATATTAATTTGCAATATATGTCGATGTATTAATTTCTTAATATTTGTTAACATATTACATTTCAGTACATGTAAAACTATATATATTTACCATTCTTTTCTGAACCGAAGAAATTGGAGACTGAAAATTTAAAAATCCCAGACAATGCAACTTAAAAACTGTGACAGTATAAATTCACTTGCAAAAAATGAGCACAGTATATATAGAGACATAACACCTACTATAGAAAAACAAGAATTTTATTGACATTGACAAAAGAACAGAGTGCACATAAACTGCACAATTAAAAAAAACCTAAATCAAACCAGCAACTTTACTGAAATTGCTATTATGAATACTAAAGGATGATGCTAAAACCTGAAAAGTAATTCTTGAAGAGAAGTTTTTTTTTTAATTAATTAAATAAAGTCTGTGTTAAAAAAAAAAAAAAAAAAAAAAAAAAAAAAAATTGAGTTGTCTAATAGAGAGGGTGAAAGAAGAACATCCAAACCCTGCCCCTGATTCCTTCAAGATTTTATGGATTTATATAATGGTGTTTTTTCGTAAAGTAAAGGCAGTGGCAAAATTAACATGACAATACTTTGATTTTTTTTTTTCTTGCAAATGCAAATTGTATCAAACTTGGTGTTTTGGAGTGTGTGTGGTGTTAATTTGTAGAACAAAACATCAAGTAGTGTCATGTTAATTTTCCCACTGTCTTTACTTTACGAAAAAAACACCATTATATAAATCCATAAAAAATCTTGAAGGAATGCAGGGGCAGGGTTTGGAGGTTCCTTCCTTCACCCTCTCTATTAGACAAACTCTAAACCTAACAGGCTCTCCTTTTTCTTCAGTTGGAACCTCAGTTCCGCCAACTTGGAATTGAATGGCCTGTCCCAGGTGTCCAGGGCAGTTTGCCTTTTCATGGCGTTTCATGACAGCATCTGCAAAACAAAAAAAAAAACAAGAAAGAAGATAAAAAACATTTGGATTAGTCAGTTGTTACTTGACATGATTGGTCAAGTGTTTGTACCCTTACACACTTAAGGTCCCCCCACTGCACACTATAGTCAGATAGCCCGGTTTTCACACATTAAAAAATAAATACGACCTCACATTGTGTCAGTCACGTTTACACAATGCCTCCAAAACTTGTGTCCGTCATAAAAAAAATATTGGATCTTAATCACTGAAAGAAGACTAGGACATAAGCCGCATTTTTGCCACAGCTGGAACTTTACCCAGGAGCTAGGAGACTGCGGGCTGGTACTCGTGTGTTTCCACAGCAGGAACCAGGATCTAATAAAGGTTCCGGGTAGAAAAAATGCCCCTCAAAAAGTCCCTGCTCGCGAGGTAATACTTTTTCAAAGGTCCGGAACTTTCGGGGTGCGGGACTTGAGCGCTAAACATGCTGATTGGTTTGAGTTCACCACAGCATTGTTAATTTCTACCACCATTTATTCGGATAATTTTCCAAATCGTACTGTTATTGTATCATCTAAGATGTAGTTTTAAAAGAATTTCAGAGGCGAGAATGTAGTTGTTGAAAACTCAAATCTGTGTTTATTTATAAAGACAGCGCCTATTTAAAAATGTGTTTCGCCAATTTCGGCAGACGATCAGCTCCACGTGATCGGGAGCTCATTGCTCATGTCATCCGCCTAGAAGCAGTCTCAACTCGGTTCCTTCTGATATGTGCCGCTGGCTCTGATGTCTCTTTAGTGGTTAAACTTAAAATATAGTTTTGTGTAAATCTAACAGGGTAATCTTTGGTCTTCATTCAATTGTGCGACTGACTGCTGTGAAAAGTTGACGGACGAGAGCTGCTGACGTGTTTTCTTTGTTATTGGGTGCACCAGAAAACACTACAGCAGCGTCGTAACGTCAACTGTGACAGCAGTCAGTCGCGCTCACAACAGACCCGGAAGAGGAAGACAATCCGAATAAAGTCATCATTTTTATTATTTTTGGAGCAAAATGTATTTTTCGATGCTTCAACAAATTCTAACGGACCCACTACTGAATGTCACATGGACTACTTTGCTGATGTTTTATTACCTTTTTTCTGGACGTGGACAGTATAAACGTACATACATTTTCATGGAGGGACAGAAAGCTCTCGGACTAAATCTAGAAAATATCTTAAACTGTGTTCCGAAGATGAACGGAGGTCGGTACGGGTTTGGAACGACATGAGGGTGAGTCATTAATGACACTAATTTTCCATTTTTTGGCTGAACTAACCCTTTAAAATGAAAAAATAAAAAGGACAATTGGATATTAATATTTTGGTTTCATTGTAATGGCTGTATATACACATTTCCCTGAACGAAGTAAATTTCTGCGGCTATTATTAGTTTAATGAAAACGAAAGGAGGCAGTGGTATTTGATATTCTGTTTCGTCTTATTGTAAATATACAGTGAGGAAAATTGCAGTAGCCAAGGCGAGCTGACTGATGTTAAGTACGCTGTTGTTTGCAGAATTACCGGACTTGCGGTCGTTACATCTGCAGGAGATCACACTCCCGAGTCGAACTCGCAAGGTCCGAACTACACGAGGATGACAAGTCCAACATTTTGTACATACTCTGTGTATTGAGAAACACGCGCAGGCTTAAAGCACCAGACTATTTGCCTAATCTTCACGGTACTTTAGACCGCGGTGGAAACGCTGAAAGCAAGGTCTGTGGGGGAAAATAGTTCCTGGGGAAAAAAGTTCCTGGTACAATTGTTCCAGGTAAATACGGTGGAAACGCGGCAATAGATATGACTTTATGGATATACAGCAAATGTGGGGGGAAACTATGATTCACACTGGTGCACTTTGTTGAATAGATATATTATAGCAAACCAAGTTTAAATGGAATCTCACACCTAACATACAGCATTATGGGTCATTTCACACTGCCACCAATTTTGTTTTGTTTTGGTCAGTGCGTTTTCACCCTGTTGGAATATGGCAAGTGTGAAAAGTTAATTTGCAAAAACAACTGATAAATGCCATTTTTTTAACAAAAAATGTGCATTATTCTCCCCACGTATAGCGCGCTCTGAACCATATAATCTGTTTGGTCAAAAAATCTGGTATTGTCCACTATCAAGGCATAATATAATTCAATATAATTCAAATATTAACAATGGTTGTTATAAATGTAATGTGAAGCTTTTACATTCACAATGCTCATTTTGATCTTGGTGGTGAAGTGTGCAGACAAATTCTTCTGGACTGAAATTTAGTCTTTGGTGAACAGTTTTCAAGAGTGCACATAAGATTTTTAGAGTTTAAAGCACCTTTCAGGCTTGTGTGAGGTTTTCCACAAGTTTCCAAAGTCTACTTGAACAAACAACTTTACTACATTTAAAGTTTAGAAAATCTAACTTATAATTCCCCCCCTTCACCATCGATCTGGCATGGCAAATGACCATTACAGACTGTTTCACTTTGAGTGAGGCACAGTCACAGTACTCGGTTCTGTCTTCACCAGTATTAATTTTCATTTCAAAGCACTTTTTTATTATCATCTGTGGTCTCATTTTGAATTATGTTCTACCTCTCTGGTTGTAGTGTCCTCAGTGCAGTGTTAAACAGGATGGGCCTTGTAAGACGCAGGGTGGGAATTTTTTCTTGACTCAAAGTGTCCCTGAGGGGCCGAAACGTTTGTGATTGGTTAAATCTGACAACCAATCGCAAGAGGTGAGAGAATTGCAGAGGCGGGGCCCCATTTTGAAATTCCCGCAAATATTCCCACCGTGCGCAGGCAGCAATTAGGAAGCTGATTAATTTCATTTTTGCGGTGCGCAGGCAAGATGAACTGCAACTGGAACTGGTATCATTTCAAAGTAAGTTTGTAAAACAAAAACGTAATTTCCTGAAAATAGAGCATTGTTATTAACAGTTAGCACTATGTGTGATTTTCTTTCTGCCGTCGAAATCATAGTATAATGGTTGCGCTTGTAGCTTAAGGGTAGGCTAGCTACTGTTTTCAGAAAGCAGCTATTGTGTAGCTTGCATTAAAATGTTGCATGTGGCTGTTTGCCAGCGGTTCTTATCACAAAAATGTAGAATAACAAGATAATTTCAGAAAAACGTCAACTTTTTAGTGTGTTCACATAACTTACATGTAAACCAGAAGCGCTAGCTAAGCTAGCTAGTCAAGCTAATTCAGAGTGAGCTAGAACTTACAGCATTGCAATAAGCTTTACTGCATCATATT
>NW_024873488.1:0-20967 GCF_018340385.1 Cyprinus carpio | reverse complement strand
ATTGTAAAAAAGGAGACATTTTAATTATTTATTAAAACAAATGTTTTAGTGTCAGCTGCAAGATGAAAAGTCAAGTGATGCCGCTCTTCGCACATGGAACGCGGCTTTAATAGAGAAATACAAACTATGGCGTTAGTTTTTTAGTCAAAAGTTATGAGTTGGTAAGACCATGCTCACGAAGCACATTATGTTATTTCACACACGCGGCAAAAATGAACCTTCAGCTGGCATGATAAAAGTACTCGCAGCACTAAATTCAACAACCGAGAGGTGTACATGTAGCTGCGAAGCGAGCGCCTGGCATACTTCATAGGGGTTAACTCTGCTTGTACAGTGGAATCCTGTCATACGGCGCAGCGGGCTTCTGCTCTCGGAGTGCTGTTTGCTTCCCGCGCAGTGGATTTTCTGCTTCGATCAGCTGATTTTTCTGCTCCCTCGTGTCTACATGACTTTGGACAATTTGGGGGCGGAAACCAAGGAGGGCACTGACCTTCTTATATGATTGGTCACTTTCACACAGGGACTAGATCCTTGTACTTGATTGACAGCTCTCATTACAGAAAGCACGGAGTTGGGTTAAGTTACTCACCGAAAGAAAGAGTGGGATGAATTAGAAAGAGTTTTCTAATATACATAAAATGTCTCTGCAAGTATAAAATGCTGCGTCAGATAATAGTTAAATCACAATTTACCATCGATGTATATATTTGCGAACGATTAAGCCTACGTTTTGTTAAGTAGGTGTGTCCGCCCAATCCGTCCATACTGTGTGGTTTTTGTTGATTCTAAATTTGAGGACTAATCTGCTTCCATAACTGTGCATTGTGAACTGAGCAGGATTCCACTGTACAAGCAGAGTTAACCTATGAGAGTATGCCAGGCGCTCGCTCGCAGCTACATTTACACCTCTCGGTTGTTGAATTTGTGCGCGAGTACTTTTATCATGCCAGCTGAAGGTTCATTTTGCGCGCAGGTGAAATAACATAATGTGCTCGTGAGCATGTCTTACACGCTCATAACTTTTTGACTAAAAAATAACGCCATATACAACCTTCACAGATTACATAATGCTTTCGTTCTGAATTGATTCGTTTAAAGTACATTTCAAGCTTTCTGTAGATATATTTATCATGTATGTGAGACACCACAATTTTTAAGTTAATTCATTATCAGGAAAAAATTGGAAGTGATCTAGAGGGCGCCTGCCTGTCCTGCATGCGCATTAATAATTTCGCACAAACACTTAGAAATATGAATAATTATTCACATTTGCATATGCATTACAACTTAAATTATTTTTTACATGCAATTACCAAAATAAAACCAAAACAAGAGTTGTAATGAAGATAAAACAAATAAGAATAAATGCTGCACGTGCACTCAGCATTCGCTCTTGCACGCAGACATTTTACACAACCTGCATTTAAATGCGCTGCACTTTTATTTTTTTAACTTAATTCTATGTAAGCAAGTAACAGCGGCCCCTTTAAATCACTGAAGTCTTATTATGAAGCTCTTTTTTAACATTCTTTGCACTTTGGTGATTATAATGAGAGAACTGAGTTGAATCGTTGAGGAAGTTTTATAATCCGTCCATCTTTAGAATTTCAATGATTAGTAAATCGTGAGGTTTAATTTATCGTTTCTTGTTTAATAGGCCTAGTAAGGGAACGAAATTATACGTGCCTACGTTTTACTAAATAAAGACCAATATTTATAAAAAACACGCAACAATTTCTACAGACAAACTATATTTCCCAAGGAAAGTGTCTGTCAAATAAATGCAGCAACGAATAAAAAAAATGCATGTGATTTGATTAAAGGAATTTTAAAATATACAATACATAAAATATAGGCCAATATATGCGAATCTTACTTTGACATGATAAATCCATGTTAGCCTAGCTCATAAAATAGGCTTACCCTTTTATGCTCTGAGGCAAAAGTAAACCACAATTTCTTTTGATAATAAAAAAAACATATAATCAATATTAATAATAAATAAGTACGGCACACATATTCAATGGTGTCAAATTCTAAAATATGGTGTACTACTGTGTGAGAAGCTTAGAGAAAATATAAACACAGGCTCAGGCACAGGCGTGACATTTATCCTGCTTGAATTCGTTCTAAGAAATGCACATAACTTCATAATTACCAAACTTTCATCCTGTAATTTTATTAAATCACGATTCGCCCCCTAACGATAGTGTTTTTTTTCTTTCATTTTCCATGACTGCAGCCTGTTCAACATATATAAAACTTCCAGTGAGGCAAAAAACTGACCGTCTATTTGCTAGAAAATGTGCTTTGATGAGCTTTGTTTGCAAAACTTATGATTAAAGCGCCATCAGCGGTCAAAGCTTGAAATGCACTTTGCAGACGCCGCGGCCGGCGGTACGAGCTTGCGGTATAGAGAAGTAACGGTGTTGGATGTCCACCTTACTGTAGACAACAAATCTCTTGTCAGGAACTCTGTTGTAATGATGCGAATTTTCTCACTGAACGGAGATATTTTAAGTGCGAACTGGTCTCATCTTGCTGCAGAGAATGTTGACAAGCTTCATCTAGATTTTTTATATCTCACTATTTTATTCAGAACAACTATGAATGTGTACAAGTTGATTTTTGCATTTAAGGAAAATAAAGAGAAATGCATCTAAAAACTTTTTTTTCTTAACATCTTACCGTTCCAGGCACCTAAGCAAAGAATAATGGAAAAAAAAGAAAACACTTTAATTTGCCAAGCCATCAGAACCGAATCGAAAAAACCGTGGTAAAAAAAAATCAAAAATAAAAAACGAGATATGGTATTGAAACGTGGGTTAACTGTATATTGTTGCATCCCTAGCTGATGTTAGCAAAATGCTTGCTCTGTGTTTGGGGCATACAATGCCATATACCGTTTCAGTTTTTAATAAATTCCCCCTCTGTGAATGGCCTGCATGCTCTTGAATATATCCTCTACAATTATGAAGCTTGCCTTCACAGCTCCCTCACTTTAACTGTTCATGCAAGTAATTTACCACCCCCCATCCTCTCCCATCCTGCTGAACATGAACGATTTAGAAAAAAAAAGCATGCATACAAAAGCAATTGCACTTTCACAAGTGTCAGAAACTACAAGTAATCACAGATTGCACACTTCACACCCGAAACACACACACCCCCCCCCCACCCCCAACCTCCCCCACTAACATGTGCCCCAATGCTGTCATGTCACTCGACAAAAGAACAAACGACTCGAAAGACTTGAGAGATGAACTAATCAATTCTCTTTCCAGCTCAGACTGCATTGGTTAAGTTTATGGGGCTCGGTCAAATAATGAACCGAACGAACTCAAACCCCGAAGACTTGTCAGATAAAGAGGTGAGGGGGGCTAGCATGGACTAAAGATCAGGAAACAATGAATTAATTCTTTTCTGTTTCTTATAGCCATTATAGTTTTGTATTGCTTGTAGCTGTCGATCAATGCTATTGCATAAGTTCAGTAGGACGTGTGTTAGGGTAGTAACACATAAAAATTTGAATTATATTCTAAAATGAACGAATGATCGAAAAAGAAAACCATTTGTTATTGTGCGGAACGGACTCAAGTCCGAGTTGGAAATGCTCCACAACTTCCATCACTAGTTCTAACTGATGCTTCGTGTTTTTAAAGCCCTCTCATGTTGTCACTACCATACTACGTTCATTGGTGGTGGTGAGCACCAAAGTTGGCTTGCCACTTTTCATGGCCAATATAAACGCTACAGTATATAATAAGAAGAAGATGCTTTGTGGGAGAATATTAATGCAAGGTAAGTAAATTTACCATGTTTTAGTTAAAAATAATAAAATAAAAAATTAAAGACTAATTAGCAAACAAAAAAAATAAATAAATAAAAAAAACTAACATGGACTAAATAATCATATAGTATGCCATTTTCAATCGACTGCTTATCAGTCGATCACAAACAAAGTGCTTGAGGTAACGAAGTACGACCCACCTGCTTTCCAATGCTATAGTAACCTGACTGTTGGTGACAACCGATACTAAGCGACCACCGCAGACCTCGTTCCAACATACTCTCTGGCCATGCACCATTTCATCAGTCCTATGTAGCATTAGGTTCTCATGGGCAGGGAGTGTACTCCAATTATTTTTACTGAACTACTATCGCCTGGCTTCTCAGGGCAGTCAGTCCAAGAAGTAACAAATAATTATATTACCTGTTATTTTTTATGAACCATGCACATGCACTTAGGGCAGTGTAACACACTTTAGGGATTTTGATGTGCTTTTCATTTCATCCCTTGTGTTTTTGACCTAGTTTCTGTGCTACCCTTGTATTGTATCATTAGGTGTGTTCGTGTCATTCGCCTCATTTTTACATTCCCTATAGAAAGGGTAGTCGAGTTCATGTGGTGCTTTCATCCGGTCTTGTTTAATATCTCGACACCCGGAGTGTATCCCTGCCTACCTGTTATGTACTTTACCCTTATGTGAATTATTAACGACTCGCGGTATCATCGATCTTCTTCTTCTTCTTGCTATTATTCCTGCACCGCACAGTTGACAAGAAAGATGCGGACCATATAAAGTAAGAGTGGTGGCGTTTTTGCTCCAGGTTTTTGTTCTTTTGATGGTATGATCCTGCTGGTCCTTCAACCTCCTGCTGGAGGCAGGGGGATCGCCTCTCTACGAGGACCACCACCAAAGAACTTGATGTTTCTCACCAACCTGACAACATATACACGCCCGACAGCTCGCCTCTGCTTGTTTTATACAACGCTGCAACTAGGAATCACCTCCACACGAGCGCAGCTGTGTCGGGGACGGTCTTTTGAGCAGCTAGCCATCAGCCGCATTCATAGAGTGGGTGCTGGGTCCTGCAAATCCACCGCTGACAGTTGGACTTTGCGGAGGGGGCCGACCACCCAGACCCACTCCTGACCTAGAGCACAGCCGCATACCAATCCCAGCGCATAGAGCCAAAGTCTGAGCCCCCCATTTCTGCATGGAGAGGCACCCCACGCCCGCCGCAAAACCGCCCCCCGCTATTGCACATATGACTGTGGACAGAAGCTGAGGACCTCGCCTCGGTTGCTGGACCGCTCGAGCCTTGTGATGTCAGACCAGGTGCAAGGCAGCCGGTTACAGAGTCTCGCCACAATGGAGATACCGCGTGGCACCCAGCAGTAGTGCCAGAGGGAAGCTCCGCCCATCTCACCCATCAGCACGAGGCGTGGAGCAAACAGCACGTGGCCCTAATGGTCTCAGAGAATGGGAAGGAAAACAAAAACTCTGGGCTATTATTCCATTGGTATCAGCAGCTTCCCTGATGCAGGGTACTTTTAAAAAGAGAAGAATACAAAAGAAAATTACATGGGTTTCTATTATTCAGCTGATGACTATTGCCACCTTCTTCATTAATTAACATTTAAAACAATCACAGTGCACCAATTTTCCACACCTCAATCTCTGTCAAAGCACATCTTAACAGCAAACATACTCAGTCCACTGCCGTTCATCTCTACACTGACGGAGGCAGAAGTCTCCCAACACTCATTGCTTTCTAATTATGCCTAATACTCTGCCCTTTATCTTATTCATTATATCATTCTTAATTCAATGTCATGCTTATTATCTGTTACCACTGTTAGGATATGCAAACAGCAATTTCTATCGTTTATCTTCTTGCTATGGCTACTTGTGTAGAGACAACACAGGGCCATATACAGAATTTCCTAAAAGAAATTGGAGATTTCACTTCTCAGAACACGTTGGTTACCGCTGAATAAATGCGCCCTAATTTTATGAGACCTTTTACCATTCATGTGATACATACAAATGACCCCTGCATTAGGACTTGCGGTTACTGCCTTATTAAACTGTTTGGAGGTAAAGGCAAAATGTCACCGGCGACCACTCACCTCTTTTTAATCCTACGCTAGATGTCTCATTATCTGCGCATGTGAATCGAATCCTTCATGACACAGATATCATACCTTCAAAGTGAGGGTTTACTGACCATTTCTTGTATCGTGCATTTCCTGCGTATGATGATAATAAACTATATAGCTTCGGCGTTTATTGTCCAGGCAGAAATATTGTTCCAGCTCACCAACGACAGCTTTCACAAAGAACCTGCCCTGATTGTTAATCATTCTCAACTGTCTACTGTGTTAGCAGCCAAAAAGAACACATGAACTACGGACAAAATGACTGTCAACCACTTGTCACTATCTTCGTCTTAATACTTATAAGCTTTTTGACCCCCATCAAACGGAAAAATGTTAGATAAAAACGTACGGTGTCCATGGCCCCCAACAAAAAAAACAAATACCGCACTCTTCTTCATACTCCCAGCAAGAAAGAAACTCGTAGGTCTTGAGTGCAGACGTGGAGCAAAAACCTACCTTTGAATGTGTTTTTTTAGAATTGCGTGGGAAAAAACAGTATGTCCAGCTATAGGACAGGCTCTAAAAACTGCTGGGCCCGAGCATATCCACAAACTCATTAGAAAACAACCAAAACAATCCAACATTTTTATTTAGCCACAGTGGCTAGATTAACAAATAACATGCCACCCGATCTAAACATTCCCTGATCACAGTTTAAATAGTAAATGACCTTACTTTATTTCTTGTTCTTTACTGAGAAGTAGATAACATCAGGAATACAATAACAAATTGTAGATTACTTACATTTCGTCGAATACTTTAATTTTACCAATCACCCCAAAGGTAAAAAAAGAAGTGATTTACAACTTATATAGGACGTGAAGAGCTAGATAAACTACATACCCTGCAATCAAAATCAACAACCACTTTAAAAAGATTATTATTCCTGTACCCATTTGGGAATTACTGAAAAGAGTTGTTACCTTTAGCAGAAGAACCGCTGTTCTCAATATTTATTAACTTGTGTCGTTTTCTAGGTCACATCCCAACACCTTCAAGCTGGCGGTTATTAAGGTACTCTGATTAAGAAACCACTAACTAGATCCTAGTGAACTGGCAATTACAGACCTCAATTTCAATCTTCCATTTATTGTCTAAAACTTTTAGAAAAAGTTGTGTCTGCAAACAAATTGTGCTCCTACCTGCAAAAAAAAAGATCTCTATGAAGAATTTCAGTCGGGTTTCAGGCCCCATCATAGCACAGAAAACTGACACTGTTAAAATTACAAATTGACTTGCTTCTTGCATCAGACCAAGGCTGGCATCTCATTGCTAGTTTTACTTGATCGTTAGGGCTGCGTTCGACACCAATAGATCACGACATACTCATAGATAGATTACAAAAACTATACAGGTAATCAAGGGCAGGCTTTAAGATGGTTTAGATCCTACCTGTCCGATCGCTACCACTTTGTTTATTTTTAAATGTGGTCATTGCATTTTATCAACAAGTAAAAAGTATGGAGTGCCACAATGGATCTGTCTAGGGTCCTCTGCCTATTTTTAATTATACATGTTGCCCCTCTGGTAATAATCATATAGAAAATACGGATTAGTTTCCACGGTTATGCTGATGATACTCAACTATATATCGTCACAAGACCAGGTGAACTTCCAAATTATCTAAGCTAACAGAGTGTGTGAAAAATGTAAAAGATTTGGATGCCCAATAATTTTCTCCTATTAAATTCAGATAAGACAGAGATATTTACTTATTGGACCAGAAAACATTACACAGAATCGCGTAGATTTACCAATTTGCAATTAGACGGATGTACTGTTACTTCTTTACTGTCAAAAATTTGGTGTTAATTAGACCGTAAACTTTGTCTTTTGTAAATCAATATTGCCCATGTTACAAAAAAAGCATTCTTACATCTTAGAAAATTGCCAAGCTACGAAAACATGTTTACCTGTTTCTGATGCAGAAAAGCTAGTTCATGCGTTCCATGACCTCTAGATTGGACTATTGTAATGCACTGCTAGGTGGTTGTACCGCAGTCCTCAATAGGGACAAAGCTACAGGTAGTCCCAAATGCAGCGGCTAGAGTTCCTTACCAGGGCAAGAAAATATGATCATATTACCCCAATAATGTTACAGTCCTCTGCAATGGCTACATATTAAGTTCCGTATCAGTGTACAAAATATTATTACTTACTTATAAGGCCCTTAATGGCTTGCTCCTGCGTACCTAACTAATCTTACTACCACGCTACAACCCATCACGCTCCCTAAGGTCACAAAACGCTGGACTTTTGATAGTACCTAGGATAGCAAAGTCCACTAAAGGAGGTAGAGCTTTTTCGCATTTTTTTTTTTTGGGGGCATTTTGGCTGCGCCAAAACTCGGAATAAGGCCTTCCTGATAATACTTCGGGGTTCAGACACACTTGCTCTGTTTAAATCTAGAACACACCATCTTTGGCCAAAGCATTTCAAATAATGACATTTCCTCTCCCGAATTTTGGACTGCAGTTATATCTGATCAAATGCGCATTATTATTCTTTAGCTTGGGGTGAAACTAATTAATTTTACTTGGGCTGGAACAGCAGCTACGCTAATTATGTCTCTATTTGTTTCTTGGTTTTGCCATGGGATTTACATCACAAGCTCCAGTCCAGTGGATAAACAGCACTAAAAAAACAACACTGGAGAAGAGAATGATGCCAGCCCCTCAGAGGACCTCAGATGATGCGAACCCAGAGACAACATACAGAACTACCACATTTTGCTATAAGTTTGATTGCATAAGTGCTGTTAATAGTGTTAATCATCTGTTTGTTTACATCGTTTATTGATTTTCTGAACAGTTCGGGGGTGCCGTATATGCACATAAACTGACAGTCATGTGCAACTGCAAGATACAAACTAAATATTGTAGAAAACTTAATTTTCTGTAAAGTTGCTTTTTGCAATGATTGTATTGTAAAAAGCGATATACAAATAAACTTGAATTGAATTGAATTGAGTTTCTCCTGCAGTTTGTAAATACACTCACTCACATCATTAACATAGCCCTCCACACTGGTGTTTTTCCCATCAGCATTTAGTTCCCTTTCGAAAGTTTCAGTCGATGCTGCGCTGCTCAGCACATTGGGAAACGTCTTATGTTCGTGACCAGCTGTGAATAATGTGTGTTGGGTAACACGTCGATAGAATTGACCCGGCGGTAATATAGGCCTCGGTTGATGACGTCATCGGAGCACGCCCCGCAACACGAGGCTATAAATAGATAAGCCACAGGTGCATTCAACAGGTCTTTTGTCTTCAGATACATTCGTGGAATGTGTGCATCAGGAAGATTCTTTTGTCTGCCTACTAGATCTTCGCTAGGATGAGGCCAACGAAACGGTAAGTGTTGCTGTTCCTCCATGCTCCTCGTCCTAGTGTATGAGCTGGATACAATATGATTACTGTCTTGTTTGTTTGGGGGAAGAGCACGGGGTTCTGGCTTTAGAGACGGGCAAGTGCGAGCATTGTGAAACTGCTCTCAGTGAATGATGCTTCATGCTCGTCTGAACTTTTTCTCAGACCGCACCCACCTTTTTCGTCGGAGGGCTCTCATGCAGATCTGCGTGACAAGCGAGTGACGGGCCCGTCCCTTTCGTGGACGGTGGCACCGAGATTCCACGCATCGCTCTCATGATCTCGAAGCGCGCTCCGGTGGCTTCTTCAGTTTCACGAGGAGGATGATATATCTCTTGGGTCTTCGGGCCATGAGCAGCCGCCTCTGAGCGTTCCTCTCGCGAGAGGAAATCCAGGTAGAGGAGCTGCTCGAGGTGGTTACTCACGCGGAGAACAGGCTGCAGCTTGACTGGCCACGCGACAACAAGAGACCCCCAAACGTAGTAAGCTGGAAGATAGGTTTCTGTCGGGTGGTAGGAGAGTATGAGGACCGCAAACATCAATCTCTTCCCCTTTTTTCGAGGACCTCCACTGAGGAGCGTCGAAGTCATGGAGCAAACACATATACTTCCCGCATTCTTTGTGCCCACGACGTTGACTTTTTTCAACTATCGTGGATGCAAAGTCGCGGGGGTACTCGGAGATGCCTCGGGTTGAAAGCGAGTCGCGTTTTTGCGAGCTATCTCTCGCCTGAATCTGCATCCTATCCCGTGAAGAAACTTACCTATACCACTCAAACCTTGTAGACTAATATTCCATCATCGCTAGTTGGGTAAAGACTTACCAAGCTGGCTTAGGTCCAGGCTGGTTTTTGGCCGCAGGTACTGCGCTGCGCGCACACTATGGCAGTGTACAGGCATACCAGGCTGACCTTGTGGAAGGACTTGAGTGTGGGCAGTACAATCGACGATGGAAGTGTTCGCTGAGCTTCATCGGGCCACAAATTTGTCTCTCCATCGCGACCAAGCAGATGGCTCGTCCAGCCATTGGCCGGTCTATGTCAGCTTTAGTCAGCACGGAGAGGCATCTTGGCTTAATTTGACGGCATAATCGAGAAGGAACGTTTGTTTTCTTTTAGACTCTCCAATCTCTCCATCTGGCCTGTTTGGCGATTCGGTTAATACTGTCGTCGACAGCTTAGGGAGGTAAAGAAACTGAAAGAAGCGTTCGTTCAGTTTCTTTCTCGCTGCAACTCAAGGGGAGGCCATCAGCCACCCCAGCCTCACACCGGTCCTTCAAAAACCAGGGAGTTTAAAAAAGCATAGCGTGTGGCAAACCGTGCGACTCCCCCTTGTAGGGATTGGGGACAAGTGTTCGCCAGGCTCAGCAACCTTTCAAGCCAGACCATCTGGACTTCATTGATAAAAAGAAGAGAAGTCACTGATGCTCTGGGACGCCCGTGCTGGTGGGGGTAGTGCATCACGGGTGGGTGCGTGCTCGAGAGCTTTTCGCCCCGCCCCGTACCCTCACAAAACCCCCCATCCTAGCTGCTTCTTGTGTTCTCGGGGGGTGGTGGTTTCCAGTGGGATATTAGATGGGGTTGTTTTCCATGTTTCCTGCCGTTATTCAGTGACACGGAACATCTAAACATCCCCCTCAAAAGGAAGTGTTAAAATGGTACCACCTCTCAGAGAGTCTGGCAGCGTGGAAACTTCTGCTGGGATTTCTGCGTGGGTGTCTGAGAACAGTACTGATAGGATACAGGTTCCAATTTATTCGTCATCCTTCCCACGTTTTCAACGGCGTGGTCTCTACTTCGTGAAACCGGAGCTGATGCAGGTACTGTCTCAAGAGCTACAAACACTACTTCTGGGCAAAGAGGTCATAGAACCTGTTCCTCTTCCAAGTAGAGAGTCGGGCTATTACAGCAGATACGTCTCCTGGCTCCCAAAACACGGGTGGGAGTTCAGGGGTGCGTCCAATCTTGGGATCTTCGAGGCTTAAACCATACAATCAGAGCAAACAAGTTCAAGATGTTAGACCGGAGCAAGGACGGTCGTATGTCGCAAAATTCAGCAGCATCGCGATTGGTTCCATCACGATCGATCTGAAGGACGTCATATTTTCCATATAGAAATTTTGCCACACAACACAGGAAATTCTGAGGTTCGCTTTCGGGGGCGAAGCATACCAGTTTCGGGTTCTTCCTTTTCGGCCTAGCCTTAATCACCCCGCACGTACACAAAATGCATGAGATGCAGCGCTGGCTCCATTACGGACTCCAGGGCATTCGCATTTTGAATTATATCGACGATTGGCTGATACTAGCACAATCGCAAGAGATGGCGCTACACACAGGGACATCGTGCGGTAGCTCATCTAGTTTCTCTGGGGATATCGATCATGATGGACGGGCACACACTGTCTCCTGCTCGGATCGGACATTCGGCAGACCATTAGCAAGGTCAGGACTAGGCCAGGATCGCACTGTTCGTCTAGTATCAAAAGATGTTAGGTTTCACTGGCTTCAGCAGCCACGGGTGATTCCTTTGGGGCTGTTACACATGACGGACTGTTTCAGTTGCTGGCTAAAAGCCATAGGATTTTCATCCAAGAGCCAATCCTCAAAAGGCAAATTAAAAGTGCCACACGCCACGGGCTTCGTACACTATTCTCTCGTCTCTGCGTGGCGTTCAGACCCCGGTCGTGCCTTGCCTTGGGTCCCACTCGGCTGGTCGTGCACCTCCGGAGTGTCGTCGCCAGACTGCTAACCCGTGACAGATGCGCTCCCTGATGGAGACTGGGGAGGCAGTCTCTGCGATAGGCCACCCCCCAGCTCAAGGGGACTGGGGGGGTTCACCATTGTCTCGAGTGGCATCGATTCAATTGCCTCGAGCTGATGGCCGGGATTTCTGGCTCTGAAATGGTTTGACTCCATCATTTGAGGAGGCTGTCACGTCCTGGTAAGTGGTGGTACAACACTAGCCGCAACAGTCCTCTTATATACATCACTAGGGGCGTCTGCGCTCACACAATCTGAACAAGAAGCGAAAGGCAGATTTTTATTTGGGCCCAGGACAAGCTCCTGTCAATCAGGCACGTTTTACATGTCTCGGGGCACGGTTTGACATGTGGGAGCGGAATTTACTGTCCAGAACAGACACTACCGACAGGGGAATGGAAACTCCACCCATCGTGACTGTAGTGAAGACCAGACATTTGGGGGAAAAAAAAAATTTTTATGAAGCAGAGATGGACCGCTTCGCCTCCCATCTAGACACTCACAATGTCCCCGGGGTCTACACCGCTCTCTTTGAGGTCACCCCAGTTCCAGGCGACGCCACCTGTGGGCTCTCGGATCGCGATGGGCGGACCATGGCCCAAAATGCCGGCCCGTGTGTTGGCGGTTTCCTTCCAGTTTCTTCATGCTCCCGGGAGTCCCTAGCCAGAGTTCGCCAACAAGCGGTGGCCTTGCCTCTTGCTGATAGGCCACGTGTCGGCCCTATTACAGCAGTATGTGCTCGCTCTGAGATAAATAGCTCTCCTCGAGGCACCTCAGCCCATGGGCGATTCACGCGGGAGAGGAGAGGAGGGCCTTCTGGCGTCAGGGGCAGGGGGGCACGACTATTCCATCCTTAGGGCGGCGAACCCCGCTTGTGGAATCTTCATGTTTGGCCCCTGAAGGGTACCAATTCTTCACTCCTGAGGAAACACAGGGCTTTTTCGCCGGTAGTTTATTGATATACATTCTTAGTGCTAGGGCTGTCCGCCACCAGCGGAGTTATGACAGTTAAATGGGGTGTTTTTGATAGGTGGTGTATGGTACACAATGTAGACCAGTCAACTGGCCATATTGCTTACGTTTCTGGACTCATGCAAGAGAAATTGTCAAACAGGCACTGCCCTGCTACTCTTAAGGTTTATGTGGCCGCTCTTCTTTCGGCTTGCCACGCCTTGCTTGACGGAGAATGCCACCGGGAAGCACCCTCTCTGCTCCTCGCCCCTCTTATCCGGCCTCGTTTGTGCACTTCATTCGTACGCTTTCTAACTTCTTGAGAGGTCCTAGACACTGTAAACATACAGTAAGAACAGATGCCTTCTTGGGACTTAGCTACAGTTTCTCGAGGGTCGTGTGGGTAAGCGCTCCTTTGGAACCTTTAGGTCAGCGTCTGATAGACCTTTTGACTCTAGAAATGTTGCCTGTGTTCTCATGGTTCAAGTACACTGGCGTGTGAAGAGAATTGGGTACATATGCAGGCGTCCTGTCTATCCCGTCACCGATCACTGCTTAGATTGTTGAGCGCCCAGGATCTGTCGCTACAAGTGATTTTTGCAATCCTCATCCTGATTACCTAACTAAGGTTCGTTGTTCGGCGTGGTACATTCCGGATCATTCTACAGAGGCGGCTTCTGCCCTCCTGCAGTTCAGTCACAATCGCCGGAGCAGGCAGCGGAGAATCTTTACTAGACTGGGGTACAGTCCGTCGCTCTCTCAGACTTACGTCCACTTGCACTAGCCAGTGGCCGTAAGTCGGGAGCCCCCAGGCAACTGTTTGTTGTTATGGTGGGGTGGTAACAGAAGAGCATCTGCCACCGGCAGACCATGTTCTCACTGGGTCAGGGAGGCTATTGCTTTGGCTCCATGAGGCCGCGCGGGTCTCAGCTTCGCCTATAGGTCTTAGAGCTCACATCCAGCAAGGGGGGCTCCAGGCCCTTGGCCTGCGGGAGTGCTTAGCAAGGGGTTGCCCCCGTCACATCTCGGTTGCTGATGCGGTGACAGGGCGTCTGCGTCTCTCTCCCTCACACATTCAGAAGATGTTATAATTTGGATGTCCATGCTACTCTCCGGGGCTTCATGGCCTTGAGTCACATTCGCAAGCTAATGTTCTGAGCCATTCCCTCGTGGTTTGGTAGCACACCGCACAACCTTAGGGGTCCAGACATTTTGAAGCACGGCGGCGTGGGTTATTCTCGTTCCCCAAGGCGCCTGAGCACTCGATCGCACAAATCTTCCGACTGAAAGCTTTCGAAAGGCGAAACCGTTCCCGTTTACTTGGCTGTAACTTGATGTCCCTGAGAAAAGCGGAATGAGATGCTGCAAAACTAGCGTTGCTGTTAATGAAATATGTCCCAGGGATGCTCTTCAGACCCAAAATGTCCTGTTGATGCACCATGTGGCTTATCTATTCTATAGCCCCCGTTGTTGCGGCTCGCGGCGCTCGTCAAGGGACATCCTCAGCACCCCCACTATAATTACCGCACCGCCAGATCAATTCTATCGACGTGTTAACTCGACATTAGGTCACAGGCTCGGTCAGAACAAGACGTTTTCCCACATGCGCTGAGCAGACCGCAGCGATCTACGTTCCGCTTTCTACAGGGAACAAGGTTAGCAGCCAAAGTAACGGGACACGTTCCTTTCAATTGCAAAAACACTTGAAACGGGGCTGTGTTTCAAACCAAGTCTTTCTGCCTTTCTCAACAGAAGAAATACTACCAGGGTGCCTCAGGGCTCAGTTCTTGGCTCCAACCACCTTCTCTTCTCTGACTACATGGCATCAGCTAGAGTTCTGTCATTACATCGTAACACTCGCTTTTCATCACCACTGCTAAGCTGATGACACTCAACTCTACCTCTCATTCATTCCGATATCCATCGGTTTAGCGGCTCGCATCTCAGCTGTCCTAACAGACATTTCTCTGCTGATGAAGGGACCAGCACCTTTAAATCATACCGTGCCAAGACAAAAATGTGTTGGGTTCCAGAAAACCTTTCGTTTCATCACCACTTTCACACCATCCAGTAGGCACATCAAACCATACCTCCTTTAAAAACAGCCAGGAAACTTGGATTTTCTGATTGATGATTAGCTAAACTTTCTCAGACCACATTGCTAAAACTGCTCTGGTCCTGCAGTTTTGCTTATTCAACATCAAGGGAAGATCAGGCCCTTTGCTTCTGGAACATGCTGCACAACTCCCGTCTGTTCAAGCTCTTGTTCTGTCCAGGCTGGGACTATTGCAGTTTCTGTCTTGGCAAGGGGTCTCTCCAGCCAGTTTTATAAAAACCTTTACAAGTTAATCCCAAATGCCGGCAGCAAGATTAATTTTTAATGAGCCAAAAAAATTATGTATGGCACAACCTCTGTTTATCAATTTTGCACTGGCTACCAATAAGCTGTTCACATAAAAATTCAAGGTATTGATGTTTGCCTACAAAACCAACACTGGCTCTGCACCCCTTTACTTAAATTTGCTTAGTCCATCAGGACTTATGTCCGTTCTAGAAGCTTGCATTCTGCAAGTGATTAAATGTTCCCTCCTGGTGGAATTGACTCTTTCGAACTCAATCCGAGCATGCTGAGTCCTTAGCCATCTTCAAGAATTCGGGTAAAAACACAAACACTGTCTCTTAATTTTACGAAGCCTACGAGAAATACTTGTTTGTATTGCAAAGAAAAAACAAAAATAATTATTTTATTCAACAATCCATCTCCCCCCTCCGCTCAACCATAGTGACATTTGGGTAGGAGTATCCAATGAACAGAAACGCTGCTTAGTGAAAAAGCAATGGTGGAACTGACCTGCCTGCTCAGAGATGACCATGAGTCAACAGAAAACAGTGCATGGAATCCATTTAAACAATTGTTGAAAAAAAAAATCCTGGAGAGGGTACACAAACAAGATGGAAGAATGGAAAAATAGAAACACAATGCATAGCTTTGTTGTGTTGGCAAAAAAGTTGGAAAACAAAAGAGACAAGAGTCTATGAAAAGGATTTAAAAATGGAGCCAGACATGTTGGATGACATATTTCCAAAGAAATGGGTTTCTTCAGCTTCACACCAGCTCAACACAGATGGATAAGCCCTCACCTCGCCAAAAAGAAAGACTACCATTGATCCAACATGCTCCAAATCTATCTTTCAGTTCAGTCCTTTTCAGCTCTACAACCAAACAGCTGTCTTCCACCAAGCATCCATAACAAAGAGGGTAAATGTCAGATTACTGAGTGTGACTATATTTAAGTTATTTACATATCTCATACATGTCACCTTAGCAATTATTTATACCTATTTTTTATACAATAAATATGATAATCACATTATGGAAAGGTCCTAAATGCTATGCATCATTGTGGAGGCAACGATTGATTCGTTCAATAAAACTCTACAAGCCAAGAAAGCAGATGGCATGTCCACTAGACTAACTCCTTCCTTGGCTTCAGTTGTTCATAATAAATCCAGTATGTTCAGACTGTTTTTGTGTATGAAAATGATTCCGTGAACTTGCTCCACACAACTAATCCTATCATGCCAGCCTGAAGTTAAGTTTTTATGTTTTGTCTCCTGCCTCACTAAGGTTTCATGTTATGTAATACAAATGTACAGCAAAAAACCGTTATACTGTGACCATGAACTGTTTCCCATGTTAAATTTCCGTTTTGAGTGAATCACGCTAATTATTAATTAATACCTGAATTTAAAACCATGGCGGGCTTCCAAGCGCTGCATCCTTGCTCTAGTTCAGTTCAGCTGAAGGCTTGGAGGCAAGAGTCCTCTCTGCCAGCATTAAACACTAGAATGAAACTGACTCTTCACGGTATACTCAAATTACAGCTGGAAAAGACCACATTTAGAAAAGTTGTGTGTCCGTCACAGTCCTCGCGACATGTTTCGTCAGAATATTTATACTGCCTGTTTCTGTATATGCACAGTCTTCCTATTAAAGTGCAGTACAGGATCCATCCGGTGGCGTCCTCTCCAGTGGTTTGCACATTGGAGCACCTCAGAGTGTTGACGCATAAGATTGTCCCCTCCTTTCAAAAAATATTTTGTTTTGTTTTGCTGCATGTCTCATTGAACAAGCGCATAACAGTTGCTCACGTCTTTTTCTTTTTTTTGTGTGGGAATTTGAATGTGCATTCCCGTCGTGTGATTCACAAACACCATTAAAGGGTTAGTTCACCCGCAAATATAAAAGTTAATGTCATTAATGACGCACCTCTACTCATGTCGTAGTTCCAAACCAGTAATGGCGGCTGTATCACACACCAACCGCGGACTGTAAGCGTCCAAATTCGCGTCTACCCACTCTAGTTTGCCGCTTGAACATTTTGAGAACATTCGCTGCGTGAAATTAAACTTTAACAACAGACGCGATTATTCGCGTCTATGGGGGGCTTCTGCCACCGCTGAGTGCCTCACGCACAGCATTGTTTCAACCACCATTTTTATTTGGAGTCATTGATTCCACACTACTTATGTCCTCGCTTATGTTGTACCTGACATGAAATGCTAGTTTTACAAACCGTTTTTCAGGCTGAGGCCGAATGTAGTTGTTTTTAAAAATCACATTAGTATGCCGGTGTAGTTTAGAACAGACAACGCTGATCCTATTTATAAAATGTGGTGTTCGCGCCGATTTTTTCTCGGACGTAGCAGATGCTCCCAGGCCGATCATCGGGAGCTTCATGTGCTCATAGTATCCGCCGAGAGAGCAAAGCCTCACCTCGGCTAGACCTCGTGCTGACATGTGCCGCGGGGACTCATGATGTCTCTGTCAGGAGTTCAAGATACATAACATATTAATTCATTGGGTAAATGCCTTATCTTTGGCCCTTTAGTCAATTAATCGAGTAATATGTATATTGAGTAGATAGGGGCATTTTTATTCCTGTCTCTATAGAAATGAAGAACACTGTTGGGCACTATAGCGCGTTTCCGCCGGATGACCTGCTCACTAACACCTAAATCAGTGGTTCTCTCCATGTGTGAAAACATGACTCCTGAGCAGGCTCCTGATGTTGGTTAACGCGGCGCGAATTGATGCCAAAGGTTCAAATTTGAGTCACACAACTCGGGCGGCAGACGCGCAAGTTCGCTTCAAACACATAAATGCATCAAAATAGCAAGCTAACCATCTTGCGCAGTCTCCGCGCTCAGCAGTGTACCGATACATGTGTCGCACGAACTTGACGCCGTGCACACCTCTGTCGTGAATTAGGCCGACATTCGCCGATCTATCGCACGCCGCTCTAAACACGTCATTCGCGTGGCGCCCTCGCGAGACCTCCAGGGGACGCGCGTAAAACGCGTCTTTACATTGACTTAACATTGAAATCATTTCGCGCCCAGAGAGCGCTCTATTCGCGGTTGGTGTGAACGCAGCATAAGACCTCCGTTCATCTTCGGAACACAGTTTAAGATATTTTTAGATTTATCCGAGAGCTTTCAGTCCTCCTCCTATTGAGAAGAATGTACGGTAGACTGTCCACGGCCAAAAAGGTAATAAAACATCTTCAAAGTCGTCCATGTGATATCTAGAGGGTGCCGGTTAGAATTTTTTGAAGCATCGAAAAATACATTGTGGTTCCAAAAATATCAAAAATATATGACGAGCTTTATTTCGAAGCATTTGACTTTCTCTCCGGGGTCTGTTGAATGAGGCGGTGCCCCAACACTGCGTTTAGTGATATATCCGGTTCGGGAAAGAACAAGTCAGCTCGATGGAATCCGGATCCTTCTTGAACCAGGTTCCAACCCACCCAAAATCCGTTCAACGGTGCCAAAATATAAGCAATGTTCAATCCACAATGTGACCTCTTTAAGCTTGGTTTTTAACTGTTTTTAACATGGCTGACACTCCCTCTGAGTTTCAAATAAACCAAATCCCGGAGGAATTCATTTACTTACACAGACACTTGACTGAAACCGAGCCAGATTAACGAACCAAACATTGATCTCTTCTCGAGTTCAAAAACAAGAACCGGTTTTCTCCGCGAAACCGGTTCTTCGGACAGTTTGATTAAATAAACAGTTGCCGAAAACGGGTTCACAAGTTCTTTTGCGGCTCGAAGTAAGACTTAATTGGCGATGATTGCCTTGATTCAAGCCTTCGGTTTACCCGCGCCCCTAACATTAGAACAGAATCTGGTTCAGAATCAATAACCAGAACCAGTTCGGTTCCAGATGCGCTGTGTGTCGGTCTGAATCGCGCATGCACTATAGTATCTATAGACTCCTGGGTTCTCCGAACGGACCGTCCGACAGAACGCGTTTCCTTGACTTCGAGGAAACGAGTCAATGTTTTACCGTTATCTGGCTCGGCTCGTTATCAGTCAGTGTCTTCAGTTCTCAATCTTCAGTTCTCTCTTCACAGCAGTTCAGTCAGTGTACTGTTGTGAGTAAATGTGAATTTACTCGGGATATTGGTTTATTTGAACTCAGAGGGAGTGTCAAGCCATGTTAAAAAATTTAACAGCTTAAGTCATTTGTGGATTAATGCTTATTGTTGGCTTAAACCCGTTTCAAAGCGATTCGGATTCGATTAGGTGAACTGGTTCAAAGAAGATCCGGTTACGTCGAGGTGGATTGGTTTCGCAACCGGATATCACTTCAAACTGTAGTGCTGTGAACGCGCTCATAACAACAGACCCGGGAGAGAAGTCAATGCTGAATAAAATCGTTAGTTTTTGATATTTTTGGACCAAAATGTTGTTTTTCCATGCTTCCAAAATTCCTAACGGACCCCTTATGTCAAGCATGGACTACTTTTGAAGATGTTTTATTACCTTTCTGGACGGACAGTATACTATACATACATTTTCAATGGAGGAACAGAAAGCTTGATCGGACCAAATCTAAAAAAATATCTTTCATACTGTGTTCAAGATTTCTGAAAATTTTTGTCTTAAACCAAATTCATGAAATTTTGTTTTTAAACAGTTAAAAAAAAACATACAGATATTTTTACGGAAACACAAATACTACATCAGTGTCAATACAAAACATTTACAAACAAAACATGCAAATCTTTCTCTTTCTATAAAAATTGACTAAATGGTATTGTCTAATGTTGAGAAGACAACAGAAAAGGCACAAAGTTTGTGTGTCTCAGGAACCACCTGAACATCCTTCTGTCTGCTTTCATTTCCCTTTCTGGTACTGACAATGATGGAAAAGATGAAGATAGACACACTGAAATATTTGTGAAGTTATTAAGAGCAATGGTTTTTAATCTTGGTTCTGGGAACTGGGGTTGAATAATAAGGAACACAGGAATCCGTCACTCCTGGAAATAAATGTGCAGCGCTTATTGAGAGCTGCTGCTCAAACCTTTCCAAATGCAGTGATTCATATGCCCTTACAGTAAGCATTGTCGGACATGTCATTGACATATCAAACTACTGATAAAATTATCTTGGAGACATATCCCCTTGTTGCTGTGGGAGTCTTCAGGACAGAAGACAATAAGATTCATGGACCTGGTCACAGCTGGGGCTATGTTTAGCACTGGTTAGGTTAAGTGACTTTATTTGCCTCCCGTGGGAGAATTTGGCTGGGCCATTTAACTGGGGTAGAAAAAAGTTTTTTTTTTTCGATGGGACCCGGATCCAACCTGGGCCTTGCCGTTTGTGAAAAGTATTTTACTTAACATCACAAAAATGTGGACACATTACTATTGTTATGTTTTGAAAGAAGTCTCTTAACCTGCGCCCCTATTTTTGAGCATTTTCTGAAAAACTACATACCCAAATAAAAATGTCTGTAGCTCTTGAACCCTATGGTCTAAATTTATAAATCTGGTATTGTCTGAAACTAGACACTTAAACCTTTATTACTCTGGAGTAATAATAACTCAAAATAGTTTAGCAACAGGGGTAAAAACTAAGG
>NW_024873487.1:0-2539 GCF_018340385.1 Cyprinus carpio | reverse complement strand
CAGTACGTGAGGGACAATGTCTTCACTGCCTCTGCGGGGAGTAGAAAGCAAGTGAAAATCCCTCCAGATTCTATGCACAGTCCATCATGATTCTCTGACCTCCCAGTGTCCAACAGCAGTTTACAAGCTCCCTCAACAACGGCTTGTTCCAAGTCAAGCCGATGCAACTACTGTCCCGGTAAGCCACGAATTCCCAACGCCTCTAGAAAACATGCACACTGACCCCGTCGTTGCAAAACGTGAAGTAGAACCTGAACAGTTTAGTTAGCATTGGGGGGGGGGCAAGCCGTGGGAAATTAGACTAACAAGCCAAGTTCTTGAACTGTAGGGACTGTTACATTTAAAAGTGTTGTTATTTCACTCGTTGGTTTTGCTTAGCAAAGTTTTTGTCTTTTGACCAGTATACACCTTTAAATTTATAGACCTTACGTTCAGGGCTTCATACTCATTAAATTTAGGCAGTTTTACTCTGAACAAAAACGAGGTGTTATTATAGCAGACGGGACTAACATTTGGCCATTGGGTTGGTCGTGAAAATAACTTAAAAGGGTGGGAGAGTCGTTTCCCGTTTGCAGTTGCCAGCTAGCGCCCGCATGCACCTACAGTAAATATCAGATGCCAAGTGCTCACGCCACTGTGTGTTCCATTTCATTACCCGTAGCTGAGAGAAAGAGGGATGTAGTGTTCCTGCTGGATGGTTCAGATGGCACTAGGAGCTCTTTCCCTGCGATGCGTGACTTTGTTGAGAGGATGGTGGAGAGACTCAATGTGTCTGAGAACAGAGACCGTGTGTCCGTGGTCCAGTACAGCAGAGATCCAGAGGCCCATTTCTATCTTAACACATACTCAGGAAAGGAGGACATACTTGACACGGTCAGGGGTCTGAGGCACAAAGGAGGCAGACCCCTCAACACGGGGCAGCTCTGCAGCACGTAAGGGACAATGTATTCACTGCCTCCTCTGGAAGCAGAAGTGTAGAAGGTGTGCCCCAGTTACTGATTCTGCTGAGTGGTGGAAGGTCATCTGATAATGTTGACACTCCGCCTCATCCCTGAAGGAGCTGGGAGTGCTTATCTTTGGGATAGGGTCAAGGGAGCTCAGACATCAGGGAACTCCAGAGGATCTCCCATGAGCCTAGTTATGCACTCTCAGTAAGTGACTTTGCTGACCTTCCCAGTGTCCAACAGCAGATTTTCAGCATCATTGACACAGTATTTGTAGAGGGCACGCCTACCACTCCCACCCACGATAGGTAAGAAAAAAAAAAAATAAACATGCTTCCTCTACTTCCTCTCAGCTTTTATGTTTGTAGTGAGGTGTGCTTTACTCTACCTGTAGTTCTAATGAGTTGCAGAAGGATAAGTATTTCTTCCTGAGTAGTAAAATTTTGCGAGTTGAGATGATATTGAAAAACACAGAAAGCAAGATTAATAGCAAAGCATCTACTACTGTGTAATGCAATATGGCTTTTTTCTTTTCTGTTTTTTTTTTCCTTACAATGTCCCCCATCTGTCCCATAACTCTTATTTCTTAGTTGAGGGATCGTGAGGCAGAGGAGAGATGTTGCCTTCCTGCTGGATGGATCGGATGGCACTAGGAATGGTTTTCCCAGCAATGAAAGAGTTTGTGCAAGAATGGTGGAGCCGCATTGGACATAGCTGAGAACAGAGATCGCTTTCTGTGGTCCAATACAGCAGAGACCGAGGTCCATTTCTATCTTAACAAATACATGACAAAGGAAGACATTCTCGACGGTGTCAGAGGTCTGAAGCATAAAGGAGGCAGACCCCTCTCTACACAGGGGCAGGTCTCTCCAAAGTATCGCCAGAGACAATGTCTTTACTGCCTCCTCTGGCAGCAGGCACTGGAGGGTGTGCCCAGGATATTGGTTTTTCTTAGTGGGGAAGGTCAACTGACAGCAGCATGCAGCAGCCTCTCTCTGAAAGAGCTTACGCTTTAATCTATGGAATAGGATCGAGGGGCTCTGATAAGAGAGAATTGCAGAGAATCATCTGACCCCCAGTGCTATGTTCCTCTGATTTTTTTCCGCTTTTCCTTTTTTTTACCCTTTTTTGTGACAGCGGTGGGAATGTTAGCCATAGCTTAGACTGTTAATGAGGTGGTTAACTGTTATGACATTCTGAAGGTTAATGAACGCTATTGATATTTCTTGGCGTTAATGATGGTGTTTTTCCCCCTCCTAGCTGTTTACACCACACCCAGAAAGGATGTAGTGTTTCTTCTGGACGGTTCAGACGGCAATAGGAATTCTTTCCCAGCCATGCGTGACTTTGTGCAAAGAGTAGTGGAGCAATTCAACATAGAGGCCAACAGAGACCGTGTTTCTGTGGTGCAGTACAGTAGAGACGCTGAGGTCCATTTCTATCTGAACAGCTACACGACAAAGGAAGACGTTCTTGACCGTGTCAGAGGCCTGAGACACAAAGGAGGCAGACCCTCAACACGGGGGCAGCTCTCCAGTACGTCAGAGACAATGTCTTTACTGCCTCTTCCGGCAGCAGGCGGCTGGAGGGGGTGC
>NW_024873486.1:0-21736 GCF_018340385.1 Cyprinus carpio | reverse complement strand
AAGTTTTGATTTGGTTTGGTTAATAATTAACATTCACTTGGGCCAAAAGCTCAAACAGTGGGAATTTCTAAACCAACTGGAACAAAACGAATAACTTACTGTGTGCTCAATGTAACCAGACAAGTGATAGACCACCAAACTGTAAAGCATACACTTTACTAATACAGCATCACCTACAATGGCCAGAATAAACAGGGTGAGACCAGAATAATGATCTTGAAATATAAACTGTCTTAAGGCCTGAGCCACATTAAGTGATCTTCTTTATTGTGGTTTTCTAAAGGTGAGGAAAATGCTTATGTGTAATTAACGTTGTGTGTCATATTCTGGGCTCATCTGCTTCTTTTAGCATCACTTCAGCATTTAAAATGCCCACAAAACGTTCACAATCTCCCGCATCTGTGGATTTTGGTTGTCCTTGGGGAAATAAATATAAAAATACGTGTGTTCATGTCTGTCCCTGATGTGACCCACAATCTAAGACTCGTCCTCTGTTGCCATAGAAAATTATAGTTACAATGACAACAATTATACTTCATCACTAGAAACGTTTTCAACAAAGAAATGGATGGACGTTCTGTCCAGCCTTTGTTGAACACAGTGACTTATTTCTTCTGTTTATTCTAAGGCGCAAATACGTTCGTCTTGGCCCACTTAAATTCTCGAGCCGCTGTTACAGCAGGATGTATTCTGAATTGCTATCAATTCTTTTAATCGTCCATCAGCTGGAAAAAAAGGACGTGAGCCTCAATTCTATAACACTCATTCCCAAACATGCTAGCAAATGTGATGATAATACTAGCAACTGCATAGTGAACCCTAGCAATCCACCTTATGATGCCCTACCCGGCTAGCAACCGACCCTAAGGACCTTAGCAAACTGCATTAGCATTTTTCTAGCCAGTATTTTTTTAAACATCTGTCAAAAAGTATTTTAAAATTAGTTTACTAAAACTTTCTGTTCACCTGGACCGGATTTGACTCGTGTGTAGTATCTAAACAAATCTATGTGGATCATGGAGGGAGAGTCCAGGATTAACGCATGGATTCAAAGAAGATGTAAACGTCTACCACCACACCCACACCAAACACCTCTCTCTCTCTTCTCGCTCTCTCACACACACCCACAACACACACCCTCCTCTGTCATCTCTCTGCTCACTCACACACCATCTCTCTCTCTCCTCACACCCACACACACACCACTCACCTCGCTCTCTCCTCTCGCGCTTCTCACACACACTACACACACACCAACTCTCTCTACTCTCGCTCACACACACACACACACACACCACGCGCTCGTCTCGCTCTCACACACACACACAGAACACACCCGCGCGCTCTACATCCCTCTCTCTCTCTCTCTCACACACACACACACACACACCCACAACGCAGCTTGTAGGATTGTTGTTGTTGTTATTATGTCTCTTTTCTTGTCTTCAGGGTCCCCTGTTTTTGCTCACAACTGGATCCAAACAAGACAGCACACACACAAACTCATTCTGTCTGAGGAGAACAGAACGGTTGACGTGGGGTGATGAAGAAACAGCTGTGAATCCTGATTCATATCAATACACATTTGATGTGGTTTCTCAGGTTTTGTGTATAGAGAGTGTCGTGTGGCTCTGGGGGGTTACTGGGAATTGAGTGAGTGGAGAGAATGTGTCTATATCTAGTGTCATATCAGAACATCAGCAGGAAGGGAGCGTGTGATGAGTGTGTGTTTGGATATTAATGAAGCAGTCCTGGAGTTTGTTCTGCTCTCCCTCCAGTTACTCGTTCAGACACAATAACACTCCAGACTGCTCTCCCTGTGAAGCCCATCAGCAGAGAATAGGATTTATGTGGATCACAGCGCAGGAACGCTCTCCTTCTAGTCAAACAAAAACCGTCCTCCAGAAACACTAGGAGACAGAGACACCCAGTCCAGACCACATTCACTCAGCTGCTCAACCCTGGGTTTTGGGTTGGTTATAAATCATCATGTGAAACTGTGTTGATGAATCAGAGGACTGATTGAGAGATTCTACCCTAATGCTTTGAGCTGCATGATAAATCAGTGACAGTGAGTGTTAGAGCGTCTCTTCATGCAATTAATACTGCAGCTGAACTTCGTCACTGAAATAACAGTCAGATAATGTTCAGAAATCCGCATAGAGACAGTGAATAGGTCATGTGTGTGTGTGTGTGTGTGTTTTGTGTGTGTGTGTGGTGAGGAGAGAGAGAGAGAGCGGGCGGAGTGTCGTGGTGTGGTGTGTGTGTGTGAGAGAGAGAGTGTATGAGTGTGTGTGAGAGAGGAGAGAGTGTGGTGTGTGTGTGTGAGAGAGAGAGAGTGTGTGTGTGTGTGTGTGTGTGTGTGTGTGTGTGTGTGTGTGTGTTTATCTACATATGTGTTTTTATTGTAGTCACATCAATCATTTGTATTATTTCTATCAAAATGTTCTTTCAAATTGAAAAGTTCTTCATGATCATGTTTGTGAAAAGTACGTCATTCATTTTTCTCTGTTGTTTTTTTTCATAATAATAAAACACGATGAGAAATGAACTTATGTTTGTATCATGAATATAATCGATCCTCCTCACAAGACTGGACATTGAGCTTCAGGAGAGTTTCTGACATTATAAAATTAAAACATTAAATCTTAACATTTAATAAAATATATTGTAAACTACAGAAAAGCTGGTATTAAATTATTATGGGATCTCTTTCAAGCAGTGATTTTATTTACTGTTTTTTATTTACTAAAATATGTAAACATGATTAAATATGTATAATCTACTGATTTGATAATAATAGCAACTACAATATGATTTTTTTAATTATTTGAATTATAACAAATCAAAGAAATATGATTACAATAATACATTTGTACCACTTAAATATAGTGTGTTTATGCATGTATTATTATTAATAATAAAAATTATAATTAAATATATTATGTGATGTATTTTTTTATACCAGTTAAAAAAAATCTTATTGTAATAATTATATTGCACTTAAAAATAAAACATCAGTATTTAATAATGAAATCAAATTATTATTTTGGCTATTACTATAATTTAAATTATAACAAATATTATAAGAAATAAAGAAATGTTATGACAATAACATAATAACATAACATCAATAATATTTATGAATAACTATATTATAATTTTGTTATTTATATTACAACAATTAAATAAATCAATAAAAAAAAATATTATTCCAATAATATTGATGCAATATTTTATTAAAGAAAATATTATATTCATTTTAAACTATTTATTTTAATATTTATTTATTAAAAAAAAGTATATGAATAAAAGTACAAAATATTTTGTTATTATTATAATAAACAAAATATTATTTTTACTTTACTTTAAATATACCATTAAACAAATCAACAAAAACTCTTACTATTGCGGTAATCACATTGCACGGTAAAAATAAAATGTCAGTATTATAAACTAATAATTATTATTTTATTGTTATATTATAACAAAAACATATAATTGCAGTAATCCTATCATACTTTACAATAAAAAAATATATTTTTAATAATAACCAAAATATAAATTATTATTTAAATTATAACAATTAGTACTACAATAATCCTGTTCCACTGTAAAATATAAGGTCAGTGTTTTAATTCTACTACTATTAATGATAATACATACTGAATTATTATTTCAATTATAACAGTTATGATATTATGTTCTTATAATAATAAAATAAAATTCTTATTTTGGTTAATATTAATAAATACTGACTTTTTATTCAATAAATATTGCAATAACAGTTTTGATGGATTTTTAAATTGTACTTTAAATAACAATTATATATACGCTATATTTTTCTTAATTTTTTAATCGTTATAATTAAAAGTCAAGTAAAATCAATATTTGTATTATTATTATATACTGACCTATTTACAGTACAATATGATTATTGTATCAGTATCCATTTTTAGTGATTTGTTTAACTGATATAATTAAAACAGTAAACTGAATATTTAGTTAATAATAATAATAATAATAATAATAATAATAATAATAATAAAGTGTCTGTTTTTTTCAACAGATTTATAAACGCTTCTCATCACAAATGTGTGAAGATGGTTCAAAAATATTGTGTGTACAGTCGTGGCCAAAAGTTTTGAGAATTACATAAATATTGGAATGGGGAAAAGTTGCTTGCTTAAGTTTTTATACATAACAAATTTGCATATACTCCAGAATGTTAGAAGAGTGATCAGATGAATTGCATAGTCCTTCTTTGCCATTAAAATTAACTTAATCCCAAAAAAACCTTTCACTGCATTTCATTGCTGTCATTAAAAGGACCTGCTGAGATCATTTCAGTAATCATCTTGTTAACTCAGGTGAGAATGTTGACGAGCACAAGGCTGGAGATCATTATGTCAGGCTGATTGGGTTAGAATGGCAGACTTGACATTTATAAAAGGAGGGTGATGCTTGAAATCATTGTTCTTCCATTGTTAACCATGGTGACCTGGCAAAGAAACGCGTGCAGCCATCATTGCGTTGCATAAAAATGGCTTCACAGGCAAGGATATGGTGGCTACTAAGATTGCACCTAAATCAACAATTTATAGGTTCATCAAGAACTTCAAGGAAAGAGTACAGTTCTTGTAAAGAAGGCTTCAGGGCGTCCAAGAAAGTCCAGCAAGCGCCAGGATCGTCTCCTAAAGAGGATTCAGCTGCGGGATCGGAGTGCCACCAGTGCAGAGCTTGCTCAGGAATGGCAGCAAGCAGGTGTGAGCGCATCTGCACGCACAGTGAGGTGAAGACTTTTGGAAGATGGCCTGGTGTCAAGAAGGGCAGAAAAGAAGCCACTTCTCTCCAAAAAAAACATCAGGGACAGATTGATCGTCCTGCAGAAAGTATAGTGAATGGACTGCTAAGGAATGGGGCAAAGTCATATTCTCCGATGAAGCCCCTTTCCGATTGTTTGGGGCATCTGGAAAAAGGCTTGTCCGGAGAAGGAAAAGGTGAGCGCCCACCATCAGTCTGTGTCATGCCAACAGTAAAGCATCCTGACACCATTCATGTGTGGGGTTGCTTCTCATCCAGGGGAGTGGGCTCACTCACAATTCTGCCCAAAAAAAAACACAGCCATGAAAAAAAGAATGGTACCAAAAACACCCTCCAACAGCAACTTCTTCCAACAACCCAACAACAGTTTTGGTGAAGAACAATGCATTTTCCAGCACGACGAGGGGAGCACCGTGCCATAAGGCAAAAGTGATAACTAAGTGGCTCGGGGACCAGAATGTGGAATTTTTGGGTCCATGGCCTGGAAACTCCCCAGATCTTAATCCATTGAGAACTTGTGGTCATCCTCAAGAGGCGGGTGGACAAACAACAACACCCACTAATTCTGACAAACTCAAGAAGTTTATTATGAAAGAATGGGTTGCTATCAGTCAGGATTTGGCCCAGAAGTTGATTGAGAGCATGCCAGTCGATTGCAGAGGTCCTGAAAAAGAAGGGCCAACACTGCAAATACTGACTCTTTGCATAAATGTCATGTAATTGTCGATAAAAGCCTTTGAAACGTATGAAGTGCTTGTAATTATATTTCAGTACATCACAGAAACAACTGAAACAAAGATCTAAAAGCAGTTTAGCAGCAAACTTTTTGAAAACTAATATTTATGTAATTCTCAAAACTTTTGGCCACGACTTGTATGTTATGTGTGTTATAAGAGACTCAAACTCTGTTCAAGCATCAAATAAATCAACCTGAAATGCATTTAAAAAGGCAGCATGTTTTTTACAATAAGCTTTGATTTGTTAAACTGTGAAGGTGTTTTTGGAGTAAATCAGCTGAGCGTCTGTGACAGTGAGATTTGTAGTTGTAGAGATTTTATCACACGTTTAGCAGCACATTTGAACTCACTGAGAAAAATCTGATCAGATTCACAAAACGTGTGGATTTACTTTTTCTCCCACAAAAACACAACAGTTTCATCTTCTCAAACTCTTCAGTGCAGGAGCTCAAATCTGTGTTCTGTTTATCACAAGTGAAGAAACTCATTCACTCTCATGTTTGCTGAAAACTCATTCATAGACGACGATACAGATGACGACGATTTAAAACCATCAGCTCTGAAGACATTAGAGGCGTTTCAGATCACGTGATCCTCACAGATGATAAAACGATCAGCTCTGAAGACAATAGGTGCGGTCAGCGAGAGCAGCCGCTTGCAGTCGGGGGCGGAGTTGAAAACAGACACGTCAAGCCGGACACTTTCTGCTCCCGTTAGTGACACTCACGTGGTGTTTGCATACTTTATCACAGATGAAGTGAATTAAATGCAACATTTGTCAAATACACAGACGTTTTAGAAATTTTTTCATGAGCAACAGTTTTTATATACTGCTTTATATACAGCACCATAATTTCAAGAATAAAGTTCAACATAATCATATACTATTTAAATACTAATAAAGTGGGGGTATGCTTTATCAGTGTTGTATGATAAACGTGACTCAATACAACAGTGCAACTACAGTAAAAAAAGCTTTTAAAAAGACAATTCGTCAAAAAAAAGACAATTCTGTGGCCATTATTGGAACTGAAAAGGTTAGAATAAACCCGAAACACACGCGGTCGTTTTCATGTGGTGAATCTGGCCAATTGTGGAAGCAGCTGTGTCGTCATCAGCGCTCTGCAGTCGCTCTGGAGAAACTGCGGTGGCTGAGTCAGCCGGCTGCTCTCGACACGCTCTCGCGGGACTTTGATGCCACATGATACAGTCATGTGGATTCCAATCCGTCTCAAGTCGGAAAAAATTTCGAACCAGCATGCACTGCTTCTAGTCAGATTGCAATCGGTTTGCGTGGCGCTGCATGAAGTTGAACGCACCTATGAGAGGCGTTTCAGCTAATGTTTCAGATCACGTGATCCTCACAGATGATAAAACGATCAGCTCTGAAGACATTAGAGGTGTTTAAGATCACGTGATCCTCACAGATGATAAAACGATCAGCTCTGAAGACATTACCCGGCCGGCATTTCAAAGTTGATTCAGCGTTGAAACAACGTCAGTTACCAGGGATGAATCAATGTTGAATTACCTTTTGATTTTGCAAATTGGATCAACGTTGAAATCGCAACATTGTTTCACCGTCTTACCTTCATCAGGGGTGAATTATGGTCGTTCTGTAGACGCTGGATTAACGTTGAATTAGGTGTTGATTTTAAAAAGTGAATCAAGGTTGATAACACGATGTTGTTTCACATCCCGTCGTACCTTTCAACATGGGTAAAAACACAACTGTACGTTCAATTAGAGCCTAGTTTGCATTTAGATCAACACTGCACTGCAAAAACTCAAAATCTTGCCAAGTATATTTTTCTAATTTCTAGTCAAAATATCTCATCACACTTAATATAAGACAAAATCACCTAAAGAGCAAGATTTAAGTGAGCTAAAGGAGCTTGTTTTTAGACAGTGCATCTTGAATATCTTGTTAAGTGAAACTGTCTTGAAAACGTTGTTTTGAGTCATATCTCAGATGAAACAAGCTTTTTTGATGTCATAAGGTTTTTAAGCTGCTGTGTTTATTTGTAAAAGATGCATCGACTTGTTTCAAGAAATAGACTTAACTTCAATTGAGACAATTCTGCTTTATTGAAAACTGCAGGTCAAACATGCCAAACTCACAACAACTCACAGTGCACAGTACAGTGTGGCTATTTTTCTTACATTTCCATCAAACCATGTCCATGTGATATGTAAAAAAGACAGGCAAAAGCTGGAATTACGTTTCCTTCTCTGTTCTGCTGCACTCTGTTATTCCAAAAGTAATAAGTAAAAATAAATGCTGTCATCAATTACAGTATTTGTCAGTGCTTAACAGTTCTTTGAAATGTTTTAAAATGTTGCTCTATTAAAAGCTTCAGCCTTGAAAGAGTTGAGAGAGCAATAATAGGTGAAAACAGAATTTTGACTATCTCTAACAACTTAAGTAGCATTTGTGTGTAATCGTTTTCTCCAAATTTTTCAATGAGAAATGGCAGGATGTTAAACAAAACCAGCATCTGCCCAGCTGACTGTTTCAATTTATTGTCATTTGATGACAGTGTATTGACAGATATGGGGCAAGGTGTCATGGTTGGTAAAACCGTGATCTCTGGGTTTTTGCACTTTGTGGTAAAGTCGGTGTGTTTACGCGTCTGCACTGCACCATCTTGGATTGTCGTTCTTCCCAGCATCATTGTCTCATTCCTGTTTGTTTGTTTATTTTCATTAAATTGTTATAACTCGCTATTGTTTCCAGTCCTTCATTCACCCTGCCGTCACACAAGGCTTATCCCTTGCATCCACAGGAGAATAAGGGAAACAAATAATTGCACTGTTGAATGCATCTAAGTCCATATGCCCTAAAAGCACAAGATGCTTTCAAACACATTTGATTTCATATGGGGCAACACCTTCAAGAATGACATGCATGATGTCCTGTGGGGTTTGATTGATTATATCAATGTGAGGAAATTCTGTTAATTTGCTTCTCCTGTTTATGCCATATGCCATTTTTAGATCGTCTTTCAGAAAGTCAGTATTTGCCTTTTCAGTGTCATTACATCGCCTGTTATGACTTGCCATTGTCCTTTTAACAAACAAATCTTCCTTAAATTACTCCTGCATGTCTTCAAAGTTGCACTCGCAGTGCCTGCATTTACTGTAGGCAAACCCCACTCCTATCTTAAATCCAGCAACTTCATGCTGAGCAAGAGTGTCTCCGCACACAGACAGAAGTGCCCCATAAATTGTCCTCTCACCATTTGCAGTGACAACCTGGACACCATCACACAGCTCAGTTAAGTCACGGTTAATCCTCTCAAATATCTCATCAATACCACAATGGGAAAGATCTTTTGATTTTACCATGGCAAGCAGACGAATGGCAGCAAGTCTTGATCTGTATTTACGGTTGATGTTACCTAAGGTGTAATAAATCAATAACAATTTGTTTTTGTTTGCCCCGAGATCCAAGAGGATGCATAGCTCGATTTCTCTATATAAAATTAACTGCAATGCTGTGGGAAATTTCAAAAACAGTGGGAGCGACTTAAAAATGTCTCCATCAATGAAAACATTAAAAAATCCATCCTTGCATGCCTGTGGCCTCTTATCGATCATTGTCATTATTCTTGGATGTGATAGCAGCTGCTCCAAACTTTTCACCAACGGTATATAATGAAAAAAATGTTCCTTAATGGTAAGAACTCTGGAGTCTCCATTTTTCACATAACATACTATTTGTTTTGCGACAAGAATCTCTGGTTCAACTGGTTTTAACAGTTCTTTGATGGTCTTATCCTGCAAATGGGTGGAAGAAATTTGACAGAAAGGGTCAACAAACTGGTCAAATATGCCCATTGCATCACTCTTTAGTAGAACCAGGTCCCCAGAATGTCTCTCAATCATGTCGCTCATTTGCGGTTTTAGGTGGTCCAATAATGTGGCCTGATATTGCTGGACTCCACTCACCATTTGGTTAACAGCTCTCTGGGGAGTAGAAAAAAAAACAAACAAACAAAATTCATATATTATAAAATTCATATAAAAAAAAAATGCAGTCAACAAGCAAACTCACAGACACTTCTTTAAAAAGTAGCCCTTCAATTACATATGTTAGTGACATGCAATGATCAAAATAGGCTATTTCCAGCAAAACTATCATGAAATAATATGTTTTTCTGCAGCTTTAAGACCTTGTTTACACTGGTCTTAAAATGCGTTTTAAAGAATAGGATCACAAGTGGACAGTGCCCAATAAAAGTGTAAGTGTTGGGGTGTATTATGTTGTCTATATTCTTAGCTCATGCTCAACAAATATAGTGGATGGGCAGATTTTGTAAGCAAAGTATGTGTCCATTTGCATCTGTCGGGGAAGTGAGATCTGATCACAGTGGTCACTGAAGAAGCATGTGGAGACAGGAGTTTCTCTGACATACCTTTAGCTGTCCACCTGTGATCGGATCAACCAAGATGCCAGGTCTGAACAGTGGCGAAATCATTCTACAGTTTAAGCTTATTTGCTTTTAAGCTTGCTACTAAAAATTAAATATAATTAATTGGAAAATCAATGGCATAAAATACCGTGTGTCAGTCGATGGGTTTCTCTGGCTTGAAGAAGAAATGCAGATGCATGTTTAGAAAGGTCAACATTCACGCGACCCTCTCCATCTTCTTGAAATCCACTCTGAAAGAGATTAACAACAAATATCTATTTAAAACAGGGAAAATATTGGCATTTGTAGGTATCACCATCAGACAATCTGACAACTACCTGCATAAGCTAGCTAGCTAGATTTTTTTCTTCTTCCTATAAAAAGGTACAAGATGGGTGTATTTTTACTGATTGGTGTCTTTATTTTGAGTATGTAAAATAAATACCAAAAAACAACAACTAATAAAAACAAAACAGTACCACAAAAAACAATAACTTTGACAGCATCAGAAAAAATCTGTACTTCATGAGTAAGATTGACACACATACTAAATTGTATCCATTCACTTGATTTTTTGTAACTGGTAACTGAATTACATAAAAAAAATAATTAAATTAAAACAAATTAAACTAAATAATCAAATAAGATAATTAATTTACCAATTACTGCACATAAAATTAAGCATTAGACATTTAGATCATAAGTGGACAATTTGTGGGGCGGTAGGCTGCGTTTGTCAACATAAATGTAACCATTAAGTTAACTAGACAATTTAAATCTCAGTAGGCTAACGTAGTTGTATTTGCTTTACTTCATTACTCGTTACTGACAAAAATAGTGGAATTACAGTAACGCATTACTTTCAACATTGCTATTACTTTATATATAGTAGAAGGAGTTATACACCCTGTACTCATTCGGACAGCCATCAATCCCGCACACGACGCGAAAGTCAGGGCTGCGACTGTGCATGGTGTTAATGTGACTTAAAAGTTGTTTCAGAGTCAATGGCACAAATATGTAGCATATGAAGCAACGCAAAATCATGTTGGAAGCAAAGATGTCACAGAAAAGAGGACGGTAAAACTGGTCACAAGTCGGTTAGAACAAGACTGCCGTAAAAAAACTCGTTACTATGGTTACACCCGCCAGTTAGCTGCTGCAAATGAGAATGTGGGCATAAACTAACGGTTTTGGGGACCGACTTGGATTTGAACTGGGAGGACAGCGTTTGTCGTTGCAGCCGAACAGAGGAGACAGCGAGGCGAAGCTAACAGCATGGAAGAATTGGATGATGTCGCAGTGTCGATTTTAAGGGGTATGTATGAAAATATTATTCTTTATCCATATATATAAACCTACGAATGCAGAGGCCTAACTGAAGCTAAAAAAAAGAAGCTAATTGCTTCCTGGCACTGCTCCACAGTGACCCGCTACAGCAGCACTGTGGGCCTCAAACTTTCTCCCATTTGTCACATCACGCTCCTTCTTTCACCTGTTGTGTGAAGTGTTATGTGCAGTCGGTGAACTGTAGGAACTGAATTGTGCTTTGGGAATAATGTTGTATATTATGTTTTGTTCAGACCAAAAGCAGAGTTTTCGCCTCCCGTTACTCGCGCCATTTTGTTCCACTAAATTCATAAACTGAAGGGGAGACTAGTCAACTAATGGCGACAAAATAACAATTGATGTTAACTAGAAAAATTCTTAGTTGGTGGCAGCTCCAGTTATACTAGTAACGTCTATATGACATACAACAGCAGCCAATGAGGTATCTACATTTCTATAAGCTGGTTAGCACCAGGCACGGCGTTATGGGTGGGCCTGACGGGCCTAGGACCACACAATTTTCAACAAGCCCACCCAAAAGTTTTCTTCAAAAAAAACCCAACAACTTTTAATATATTTAATTTAGTCAAGAATTATTAAAAATCGGCAAATAAGCTCATAATTTGTGCTAAAAATAGTCTAAAGTACCATCGCGGATGACCGTGAATTGGCATATTAATTGGCAGATTTAATACATCTTCTCTGTATAATAATAATAATAAATGTATTTTTTATAGCGTTTTTCTAGACCTCAACGACGCTTTACAATTTTTATTTACATATTTAATTTAATAAGCCAAGCTCAGTCTGTTGTTAATGAATGTTCTATTGCCACTAATGACTGGATTTAGGCCTAATGGGTGTGATTGATCTTTATGAGCTCTTTTGGAGCATGTTTTACATGACAGATGACGTTGTCAATGAAAAAGTTCTGTGCCCGAGTATTGATTGAAATTGTCGGGCAGTGTTGTTGATCTGTATTGTTGAAAACTTTAAAACAGTTAAACAGAATTGTGATATATTCGGAGAATCATGTTATACGAGCAGAACTAAACTATGTTTTTTTGGGAAATATTAGATTCCTGACCACTTTTTTTACAGTCTATAGGCCTTAGGTCTATAGAAAGATGTGCTAAAGCACAGCTGTGGTGTGTAATTGAGATTCTAAAAGCGCTCTTCTTTGGTCAGAACCAAGGAGAGCGATTGCGGCTAGGTCCGTACTATGCACCGAAACTTTTAACACTGCAACAAAATATTTAAAGAGCATCAAGCGATTAAAATCTCTATTATGTAAGCACAGATAATATAACAGTTTATTAGTCAGTCATTTTTATTAGGTTAAACATGCTATGATAACGTTGCTAATAGTCTCATGCAGTTTCATCTCTAGGGCACTCATCTTGCTATGTTTGTCTTCCAATGTTTTCATAGCTGCAAACATCAGAGACAATGATGAGCACCCTGTCTTGTGAAGACTTGCGGGATCTTTTCCCAGGCCCAGAGAACTTTATACGGAGAAAAGCGGTCTGGGGTTGTGCCTGTCATGATGTGTCGGAGGAGGTCAGTTTCTCAGTTAAGTGGCCTAAACTAACCACCTATTTAAAGGAACACGCCGACTTTTTGGGACTTAAGCTTATTCACTGTATCTCCCAGAGTTAGATAAGTCCATACATACCCTTTTTATCTCCGTGCGAGTGCCTTACACTCTGTCTGACGCACCCACCGCTCAGCCTAGCTTAGCACAAAGACTGGAGGTAAATGGGCTCCAGCTAGTATACTGCTCCCAAAAGTGACAAAATAACGCCAACATTTTCCTATTTACATGTTGTGATTTGTATAGTAACAGCGTGTACAAATAACAAGCTCACATGAGACACAGCCATCTTCTAACCGTATACAAACTGGGAACTATATTCTCAGAACGCGAAGCACTGCTACTTCTGCGGAGTGATTTGCTCGCAGCCCACGAGAAGCCCCGTGGTGAGGAGCAGAGAGTAGAGATGTTCCGATACCCTTTTTCCCTTCCCGATACCGATTCCGATACCTGGGCGTGTATCTGTATATACAGCTGTATCACTGTTTACCGATACCTGTGCATCTATATATACATAAAGCTGTATCACTGTTTAGGGGGGACAGCCCTGTGTCAATGCTACATTGCATTTTGTGTTGTCACAAAAAAAACTAAAATGTTGCTTTTTTGCAGGAGTCTGGCCAAGAACACTCAAAATTATCGGGCAGTTCCTCCTTTAATGCATCACCCATGCGACAGACATTCACTCCTGTGAACGCAAGTCCTCCAAAGTACACAACCCCTGAAAAGGTTGTGAGGTTATCCTTTCCAGAATATGTATTGCATATTGCATTAAGTCCGACAACAGTACTTTGAGTTGTCGAAGAGAGGTGAACGAACCGAAACAGCGCACTTTGTGTTTACATTTGTTTGTATGAAAAGTGCTATACAAAAAAAGTCAGATGGGAATTGATTTAGTAGTTGACAACTAATTGATTAACTTGATTAATTCTTTGCAAAGGCTCTACAAAGAGGCGCTGTCTTGAGCAGCCCACACAGACATGGATGAAATGGATTTTCAAGTGACTCAAGACAAACATTCTAGATCGGCATCCACAGAAGGAAGTGGCAGCCCAGGCTCAGACTGTAAAGAAAGTGAGATAGAAGGTGAGTTTCCAACTTTGCATAAAAAAAATACTAATAAAAAAAAACCCACTTTATGGGTCAAAGATGAACAGTCCTGACATGACAGAAGTACAAAGGCTTTAAAATGGACATCAGTACCACTTGTACTGTTTGTATTACCAAATTTAATTAACTTATATAACCTCTCCAGCATATCAAATAATGTAAAGCTGGTATTGTATCATTGTATCAGGAACAACTGGGTACAGCAGTACCTTTAAGCATCAGTCTATAGTGCAACATTACTTTATATAACCTCTCCAGCATATCAAATAATGTTATGCATTGTTAAAATCCATGTGTTCTCATCAGGTGCATTTTTTTGCTCTTTTTTAATTGAATGTAATTTTTAGTTTTTTAAAATACCCGAAAATGATCCTTAAAGTACTATTATATCCTAATTCAGAACTATTTTTCATGTGTTGAAGAGAAAAAAGAAAATCCCAAAGCCTTACCTGAAGAAGCAAGCCTTCTGCCCTGTCCCAGTCCTGATTAGTGAGTTGTTCCAACAGCCTTATGACTGGTCTGTAGTGGGGGGTGTGCACATCTTTGTATGGGTGTACTTGTGTTCCTACATGCACATCGTATGTGATTGCATGGGACCATATGAGTTTCAAGCAAATAGTTCTCCGTGTATTTATTATACAAAAAATGATTTGATTGATTTAAAATGGCATTTAAAAATGGTTAAAATTCCAAAAATTAATAGGTAGTTTGGTAGTTATGATCAGGCTGATATTTGTTAAAAGATTCAATTCCATGAAAGTTTAATGTAATTGTTACGTCCCTAAGGTAGTTTGTTCTACTTGGGATTAAAGGAGATAACATTTCACGTAGACATATTAAAAAAAAACAGGGAAAGAGGTGGCAAAGGAATACCTGACACAAACTGCACTACAAGTAGTATTATTTCCCCAAGGAACAACAAGTTAAACAGACAAGACAAAGGAGAGAAGGGAAGTTAAAGTGGCGCTTAAATCATAAAAATAAAATATAAAGAAAAAGACCCATTAACTAACTAAGTTCCAAACCCCTAAACTATTGAAGAAAAAGAAAAGTCTTCAACGCAAAAATGCGTTCATAAAACTACACTAACTGCACTAAAGCCAAAACATACAAAAACAAGCGCACACCACTAAACTAGTGTTTCTAATACATCCAAGATCACTACGGGCAGGTATGTAGGTCACGTGACTTACTAAAACTCTTCCACCCCTTCCTTGTCTTCCAAACCAACAACCAGCAAGCTGACAAAACATCAGAGAAAGCAGCACAAAGCGGCAAACGCACACAATAGTCACAGCAGAAAAACATCCCTCCTCTCTTCCATGGATGTTCTCCTTTTAAAACCTCTTGGACGAGAGCATGATTGGCAAAGGAAACGAGATGTTAATAATGATTGACAGCCAAGAGCATTGAGAGTGAGAACTGAGGAGAGACAAAAAAAACCCAGCAACAACAGGTACAGCACAAAAAGGTCTTTCTACGGACCGTAACAGTAATATTGATTGGTATGTTTTTTGACATATTTTTGTCATGCAACAACATGAGATGACCTTTCTTTAAACTGAAGCATATTATTTATGTTATTTTTGTGTCTTACAGCTAATAAGTCTGCAGATGTTGACAGTCCCAGACACCAGTCAAGCAACCTTGGCCAAGCACAACAAGGCCCTACAAACTTTGTATAAAATAAAAAATCCAAACCACCAGGATGTTTCTTATCTCTTGGATTTGGAATTTGTAGCCAGAAGAACATTCATTGATTTAAATACCGTTCGCGAGGAGGACAGACATGAGAAGGTTTTAGAAGCATATCCTTGTTTCAAGTAATACCAACATTTAAATCATGCACAATGTTTCATGATTTAAAACCATGTTATCACACACAATGTTTCAAGTACCCAATTTCCTCTTAAATGATATTCACAGTAGCTCTGTATTGGTATATTTGATATTTCATAGGTGATGGAGGAGCTTCAACGCATTTTGGATATGATAATATCAACTTCATTGAAGAACTCAAGGTAATACCACAAGATTCATTCCATAAGTTGCAGTTTATTGAAAAATGCAAAAAAACCCCTAAACGGCATGGACAAATGTACATAGACAGCTGAACAGGCTCTTGAGATTTCTATCGGAGTGCTGCCATCACTGTTCCCCTCCACATCTGCTCCTCCAAAGAGGGTACAACATGCGAGTGAGGCTCTGGTGCATCGTCCTCGAGGTGAGCTGTGTAAAATGTTGCAGGATCATTTTGACTATTGGAAAAAATTATAACTGAAGGTGCTGCCCCTGACGACTCCCAATGTATTTCCTATTCACATACTGTATGTTTCTAAGCCCCTTCAAAGACACCTAAAACATTTGTTTTTAGAAAGAGGATTTCACTGTGTAGATGTTTTGGGCTGTGTCACAGTATGGTAGCAGGTTTTATCACCCTAATGATAACCAAGCAAGACTAGCCTAGCCTTGGTTTTTACTTCTTTTGGAAAGCTAGACTTGTGTAAGCAGTAAATGCATATGGGATAGTTAAAAACAGCACTTTCAGATGGAGCTTTCTCAGTACTGTAAACTTTTGTCAGAATTTTGCTTTGTAAAGTTATGTGTTTGTAAACAACCCTCTACCCTAGGTTCCAAATGACCAAAATGCATTATCCTGACAGAAGGATGCCTGTGTTATGTGTTACAGGAAACAGAAGACCCCAATTCCTACTTAAAGAAATGCCCTCTCTCCTGCCCAGTCCTGATTGTCGGTCCGTCCAACTGCCTCCTAGCAGTAGGAGATGTGGCAATAACCACCTTTCCAAAAGACAAGCTTACTGAGAGTGCTTTATACCTCATGGCCTACTATTATACACACCTGACTTATCCAAAGTGTGTAGCCACTCTGCTTTCAGTCATACAGATGGAGGTCCTCTTAGACAAAATCCATGAGAGAGATCTCAAATCGTCTTACAAGAAGAGCAGGCTGAGTGGAAAGCTTTTTTGGCCAATAAAAGCAGTGGTCATGTAGGATAGCACTTCCTCTCTCCCTCCAAGGGTACTAGTGTTCATTTCTTGGTCGGAATTTGGCTAAGTTAGCCCAGTGTTCATTTGGGGTGCAAAACAATATTAGCCAACATGCCGATATGTACTGTGATGTTATATTTTGTGTTTGTTGCACAATTCAGTGCAGATTTCTTCTTAGTTTTAAGTTTATTTTAAACTTTTCAGTTAACATGGAGTTTACACAACTAATTGTCTGTTCAGCAGCTGCAGTCACTAATTCAGGCGCATCTTCTACTGTGAAAGAGTATTGACTAAGCCGTTATGTTGGGATAAAAGTGAATATAGCGATATTGGTTATTGTCCTGTTGAGCTGAATGCTTCATCCTTATTGGTTGATGTTACAATGTTGTATTGAGGGACTATTTGTTTATGTAAGCCCAAAACCTTTCATTTGAATGTTACAATATTAAGCATTTGTATTAAGAATGAATGGTGGATGCAGTTTTAGTGTGCCTAAGTGTGTCTGTATGCTTTGAGTGTGTCAGATTTTGTACGTGTATTGAGGGGCACATTGGTCATATATTTGGACCTGTCCTTGACTCACTCACATATTCTTCTATGTTTTCATATTGCAGTTCCATAAATATTGTGAACCAAAATGTTGAGGAAAAAAAGCTATTTCCCTGCAGTCCTCTGGGACATTTGCTGTTTAAATAAAATGTAAAAGTTGGTTAAATGCAAAGACTAGTTTTCATTTTTTTTTGTCTTATACAGGTCCTTCTCAAAAAATTAGCCATATTGTGATAAAAGTTCATTATTTTCCATAATGGGTAATGATAAAAAATCAAACTTTCATATATTCTAGATTCATTGCACACCAACTGAAATATTTTCAGGTCTTTTATTATTTTATAATGATGATTTTGGCATACAGCTCATGAAAACCCAAATTTCCTATCTAAAAAAATTAGCATAGTTTCATCCGACCAATAAAAGAAAAGTGTTTTTTAAATACAAAAAAAGTCAACCTTCAAATAATTATGTTCAGTTATGCACTCAAAATATACTTGGTCGGGAATCCTTTTGCCGAAATGACTGCTTCAATGCGGTGTGGCATGGAGGCAATCAGCCTGTGGCACTGCTGATGGTTGTTATGGAGGCCCAGGATGCTTCGATAGTGGCCTTAAGCTCATCAAGAGTGTTGGGTCCTTGCGTCCTTTCAACTTTCTCTTCACAATATCCCACAGATTCCTCTATGGGGTTCAGGTCAGGAGAGTTGGCAGGCCAATTGAGCACAGTAATACCATGGTCAGTAAACCATTTACCAGTGGTTTTTGGCACTGGTGAGCAGGTGCCAGGTAGTGCTGAAAAAACGAAATCTTCATCTCCATAAAGCTTTTTCAGCAGATGGAAGCATGAAGTGCTCCAAAATCTCCTGAATAGCTAGCTGCATTGACCCTGCCCTTGATAAAACACAGTGGACCAACACCAGCAGCTGACATGGCACCCCAGACCATCACTGACTGTGGTACTTGACACTGGACTTCAGGCATTTTGGCATTTCCCTCCTCCCCAGTCTTCCCTCCAGACTCCCTGGCACCTTGATTTCCGAATGACCATGCAAAATTTGCTTTCATCAGAAAAAAGTACTTTTGGACCACTGAGCAACAGTCCAGTGCTGCTTCTCTGTAGCCCAGGTCAGGCGCGTCCTGCACACGCCTATGCACGGTGGCTCTCTGGATGTTTCTTACTCCAGACTCAGTCCACTGCTTCCGCAGGTCCCCCAAGGTCTGGAATCGATCCTTCTCCACAATCAAAAATATCGTTTAAATTTTTTTTTGCTTATTTTTGGAGTGGCTTTTTTTTCCATTGCATAATTGAGTGGAAAAAATACTATGTATGTGGCATCAATTCCGTCACCGTACAAAATGTTGTGGTGTTATGACCAAGTATGGTCATTGTTAAACAACATCACCAATAATGTAAGAGGCCTGTGGAGATTTTGAGAAGAAACTATGGATTTCAACATTAATAATGATTTTCATAAGCACGGTAAAGTATATATTTTGTGATGTAGAAAAATTCTTAGGCAGCAGATGTAAATAAGTGGTCAATTAAGTTCAGAAATTGGTATCTACAAAAGTAAATATTTTGCTGCATTGTTTTTTATTGTATTGTATGTAATTCTTTGGGGTAGAGAGGTAAAACCTGTATATCCAAAACCTTAATGCACTATCTCAGATTCATAAAGGCTTAATGGTTACATCAGAAGGGGCTCTCTAACAAATAATGCATAGTGGTTTAAATTATGAAAAGATGCTTTAGAAATATGCTACAGTAGGATTGTACATTGAAATACTATTTGAAGGGAAATGTGTAATTATCCTTACACAACTTCTATTGTGATTGTGAAAATGGTCATGACTTTTCAGGGCTTGAACCTAACTGTCTAAATAGGCCCATTTACTCAAAAATATGCTGTAGTTTATATGTAGGCCTAGTTGCAGCCTATATTCTGAAAAATACATTGTTCAACGTATTTCCACATTAAAATTTGGTATTTACAAGCTTAATCTAGTTAGGTTCTCTGTGTTTGAACGTGAACGCACTAAACCAGTTGGCCGGTGCTAATGTCCAAAACAATGTAGACACGTGTTAACATGCAATTACGTGTTAACACGCCAAATGACAATGTTAACTCCTCGTTACATGAACGCGTTAACACGTAGTTTCACATGTTTGGGCCCTTTTGGCCTTCCATACCAGTTTGGTCATTAGGACATACTCCACCAAGTTCCAGCAACGTCCTACCATAACATCGCTGCGATGAATATGGTCCAGTCCAGTTACGACGTCATCACGACATATCTCTGTTAGCTGGGCTGTCAATCTGATGGAGGCAGAACTAAGCAATCACCTTTTTATTTATTTTTTTATTGTTCAAACACATTTTTTCTATATGTGTAAGGTGTTTTATGTTGAATGTGCCTGCTCTGCATGATTACCATCTGTTTGAGTGCAAATCAGCTCGCTATTTCACAGTGTAATCACCTTTTATCAATGTGAAACGCCGTTCTCCTATGAATAGAATGTGGTTGATTATTGACTTTATGGCGCATCTCTATGATTACCATCTCTATAACTGGCCATCAGCACATCAAAATGTGATAATTGACTATATGACCAGAATTCATTGTAAATGCTGCATTTCTAGCAATTTCAGGATGTTCTGTAATTGGCATAACAAAGTTAAATCTTTTTTATTTTTCTTATTTATTTTTTATTAAATTATGCTTATTGTATTTTTCTAGTGCTCAAACAAATAAATTATATGAGGTCTAACTTTCTGTCTACTGTTTTAATAATTGAAAAGCTATGCAGTGGTATGTTTAATGACTAAAACAGCTTTGTAGAACCCTTCAATACAGTTGGTAAATATTGTTTATATTAGTAAAGCCACAAAGGGCCTTCTTTCCAAAGACACTAAAATGATTGTGTGTAACCACACTGAAGTAAGGAACTGTTACAATTTTAAGTTAGGTAGGGCACTTTCAGCTGTGAGTCCCATAATGGGGGGTCTGGTTAACAGGTAAAGATTTACATATTAGTCTGTTTTATTCTAAGAAGTATTTATAGTAATATAGTGAATGGGTGGGTTTGTCTTACCTATTGCTTTAGGTTCTCCATGGTGCGAGTGTCGGTTATGTCTGTCAGCCGTCTTTCTGGTTTAAAAGACAAAAAAATCACCAGACTTGTTTGGTCTGTGTCTGACTGAGAAAAGCACCAAAAAATATTTTTTATTTTCCCCTATTGACAAAACTGTGGTGTAAAACACTGCATATTTAACACTTGCTGTTGATAACTATGATGTCATGTCTTAGTGTTATGCCGCGTTTCTAGGCACCCATAACCTGTGTTTGCCCAACCTTCTACCCGTTTAAAAAGTGCACTGGAACAGCAGTCAAACCAGTGACTTCCCACCCGTGAACTCATACTAGATCGATGTACTCCCAGTTCCGAGCTCTGACGTCACATAGCTCGGGAAACAACAATGGCAGCCCCTACGGATATTATTGCCTACGGATGCAGTGTTTATGCAAGTTGTGCACAGTGAGAAATAGACTTCAGGACAATATAACATTGCAAATAATTTAATAATCTAGCTACAATTCCTTGCGCTCATGCAGTTTGGCAGGAAATTATTTAAAATGTAGCTAAAATAATTTGATTGCAACCACTTTCCTTAAAAAAATGTAGTCAATTCAATTAAGAACTTTTTTTCCCGTGAAATATAGAAATATTGTAAATGAACTTTTTTTTGTTCAATGAGCAGTGTTCTTTATTATTCCTGTAATAACCACGACTCTTAAACAAAGAGAAATAAGGTCTGTTGTACAGTTAAGTTGATGGGCACATTCTGTGAAATGGGACCTGCGTGTCCTTTCAAGAGTTGAGGAATGGGGCCCCTCTTCCTGCATCCACCACAAACGATTCTGTGTTTTAGTTAAAAAAATTTGTTTTAGGACTCCGTTCCGGCCAAATGGAGTGAGCAACGAAGTTAGGCAAGCCCCGCATAAAGTCTTATACAAACTTAAAATATCCTGGCGTCACCGAAACATCGCTTTGTCGATACTTTACTACTATAAAACTAATCTCCTTAGGATCAATTTGATATGAAGGGCACTCGGAAGACCACTACAAAAAACTGTCTACCAGCCCACCACCGCACCTTACGTGGG
>NW_024873485.1:0-21460 GCF_018340385.1 Cyprinus carpio | reverse complement strand
AGACTTTTGTTCTACCTGCTTAAATGATAGAAGTACTTGCGCTGTCCAATCAATTAAGACTGTATCTGTTCGCCAAATAGTGGGGTCAAAATATACATTTAATGTAGGATCTAGAAAAAATCTTATTGGGATTACACCAGAAAAATGTAAAATGAAATGAACAAAAACAATTTTTAACGTTTGGGCTCATAAACATTAGATCACTCACACCCAAAGCAGTTTTTGTAAATGAAATGATCACAGATAATAGTTTTGATTTACTCTGCTTGACTGAAACCTGGCTAAAACCAGGTATATTCATCTAAATGAGTCTACTCCATCAAACTACTGTTATAAGCATGAGCCCCATCAGACTGGTCGTGGGAGAGGTGTTGCAGCGATATATAGTGATATTCTCAATGTTACACAGAAAACAGGATACAGGTTTAACTCATTTGCAATACTTCTGCTTAATGTTACACTGTCAGATAAGCAAAATAAATCAATTTTATCTCTTGCTCTGGCTACTGTGTATAGACCACCAGGGCCGTATACAGAATTACTAAAAGAATTTGCAGATTTCCTCTCAGACCTTTTGGTTACAGTTGAAAAAGCGCTAATTGTCGGAGATTTTAATATTCACATTGATAATACAAATGATGCATTAGGACTTGTGTTTACTGACCTAATAAACTCTTTTGGAGTCAAGTAAAATGTCACTGGGCCCACTCATCGTTTTAATCATACACTAGATTTAATTATATCTCATGGAATCGATCTTACTGATATAGATATTGTACCTCAAAGTGATGATGTTACCATCCATTTCCTTGTATCATGCATGCTGCGTATCACTGATGTTAACTATATGGCTCAGCGTTACCGTCTGGGCAGAACTATTGTTCCAGCCACCAAAGACAGATTCGCAAATAACCTGCCTGATTTATCTCAACTGCTATGTGTACCCAAAAATACACATGAACTAGATGAAATGACTGGCAACATGGGCACTATTTTTTCTTATACATAAGAAGCTGTTGCCCCCATCAAATTGAAAAAGGTTAGAGAAAAATGTACTGTGCCATGGTATAACAGTAATACCCACTCTCTCAAGAAAGAAGCCAGGGCAGAGCATATCCACAAATTCATTGAAAATAACCAAAACAATCCAAGTTTTTTATTTAGCACAGTGGCTAGATTAACAAATAACCAGACACCACCCGATTCAAATATTCCATCACTTTATGAATTTCTTCACTGATAAAATAGATAACATCAGAAATACAATAACAAATGTAGATTCTACAGTGTCTAATACTTCAGTTTCATCCATCGCACCCAAAGATAAACTTTAGTGCTTTACAACTACAGGACAGGAAGAGCTAAATAAACTTATGAAAGTGAAAGTCGTGACATTTGCCAAGTATGGTAACCCATACTCGGAATTGGTGCTCTGCATTTAACCCATCCAAGTGCACACACACATCAGTGAGAAGTGAACACACTGTGAACACACACCCAAAGCAGTCGGCAGCTATATCCAGTGCCCGGGTAGCAACTGGGGGTTTAGTGCCTTGCTCAAGGGCACTTCAGCCATGGGTATTGAGGGTGGAAGAGAGCACTGTTCATTAACTTATAGGTGGTTGTCCTGCATCTTCAATAAACAAGCTACAGGTAGTCCAAAATGCAGCGGCTAGAGTCCTTACCAGGTCAAGAAAATATGATCATATTACCCCAATTTTAGTCTCTGCACTGGCTACCTATTAAGTTCCGAATCAGTTACAAATTATTATTACCTATAAGGCCCTAAATGGTTTAGCTCCTGCGTACCTAACTAGCCTTATACCACGCTACAATCCATCACACTCCCTACGGTCACAAAACGCTGGACTTTTGGTAGTTCCTAGGATAGCAAAGTCCACTAAAGGAGGTAGATTTTTTTGTATTTGGTTCTTAAACTCAGGACTAGCCTTCCTGATAATGTTCAGGGCTCAGACAGACTATCTCTGTTTAAATCTAGATTAAAAACACATCTCTTTCGCCAAGCATTCAAATAATGCATCTCATAATTTGTGACTGGAGTTGTATCTGATCAATTGCACATTATAATTCTTTAGCTTGGGTTTAACTAATTAATTTTACTTGGTTAGAATAGCAGCTACGCTAATTATGTCTCTATTTGTTTCTCTGTTTTGCCACGGGATGTAACTAGGATTTACACAAGCTCCAGTCTGGATCCAGAACACCCGAGAAGAGATGATGCCAACCCCTCAGAGGACCTGAGATGATGCTAACCCTGAAACAACATACAGAACTACCAAATATTGCTACAAGTGTGATTGCATCATATAATAATTGCTGTTGATAGTTTTTATCGTCTGGTTGACTACGTCTTGTATTAATTTTTCCAAAAATGTCTGCCATATGCACATAAACTGACAGTCACCACTGATAAGCTACTACTAAATATTGTAGAAACTTAATTTTCTGTAAAGTTGCTTTGCAATGATTTGTATCGTAAAAAGCGCTATACAAATAAACTTGAATTGAATTGAATTGAATGGCCAGATTATTTAGTACAATTGACTTAACTGCTGGTTACTGGCAAATACCACTTAATCCAGATGACAAAGAAAAAAAAAAACGCTTTCTCCACTCGTACAGGGCTATTTCAATTCCCTATGATGCCAATGGGGATCTCTAATGCTCCGCCTAGTTTCCATGCTTAATGGAGCTTGTGCTTTGGGGTTTGCACTGGAGAATTTATTTGATCTACTTAGATGATATCATCGTCTACAGTGCTGATTTCCCACAGCACCTTCTACACTTGAACTCAAACTTAAGCCATCCATGTTCCATTTGGCACGATCTTCTGTTACTTTCCTTGGCCACCATGTTTCCAGTGCCTGTGTTGAGCCAGATCCATCCAACATATACAAAGTTGGAATGGCCAATTCCAACATCAGCCACCGACGTCAGGACTTTTCTTGATCTATGTTCATATTATTGTCAGTTCATTAGACTTTGCATGCACAGCTGAACGCATGTTCCATCTCACACACAAAGCAGTGAATCTTGAATCAAATTAATCTGTCAGTGTACTGGAGCAGGCACTGACTTCACCACCAATCATGGTGTTTCCAAATCTTTCAGTTCCTTTCTTACTCTACACTGATGCTTCCCTTCATTCGGTGGGTTCTGTCCTCTCACAAAGAGGTGTATGGAAAAGAGCATGTCATTGCAAATGCCAGCCATGTGTTGTTTGCTTCTGAAAAGAAATGGTCCACTTTTGATAGGGAATTGTATGCCATTGTGTCATTTCCGACACTATCTTGCTTTTCACCCATTTACTGTTATCACTGATCACAAGCATTTTGTTTGTTTTAGGAAGCTTCCTTTAGATCATGATCCTATGGGTAGACAAGCACGCTGGGGTATAAAACTGGACCTTTATGACTGGCATGTCATCCACCGCGATGGAGCCAAACACCTCAATGCTGATGCCTTGTCTCGGCAGCAAGAATCTTTTTCTCTGGAACCTGACAGTTGTTCTCAGAGTGGTGTGTCTGCTGTTTCGGTAGCATACGCAGACCACATCAATAGCTTTGCAACCAGCAGTGGTGTCAGCACATTCCCAAACACCACCTATGAACAAATATTTCTCGTTACTCATGTTTATCCAAACCATACATCAAATCTTGTTCAAATTCAGTGATTGGAATGTGATCGAACAACAGAGGTCAGATGCAGATTTAGCTACGCTTTTATATTGGATAGAAACAAGATGCAAATCACCCTTATGGAGGTTACATGATGCTTCACCATACCTCAAGAATCTGTGGGCACAGTTTGGTCTCCTTTTCATTCATAATGGAGTGTTATGCAGACACTTGCACAACTCATTTGGTGACAATTCCTTGCAAGTGGTCATCCCTACATTATTGATTCCCGAGATACATCCATGGGCACTTTTCAGTGGGTCACTATGGTCTGGCCAAATCTCTGGACAGAGCTATGCAGTCCTTTTACTGTCCTTACCTGTCTTCGGACATTTCCAAACATTTCTCTCAGTGTGCTGCTTGTCAGTCTCTGAGTTCTCCTATACCCAGACAACAAGCACCACTCATTTCTATCTCCACTGATCATCCATTTAAAATAGTGGCTGCAGACATAACAGAGTTGCCTGTTTCTACCAAGGGTAACCATTACATACTAGTAGTGATGGACTTGTACACTAAGTTTGTCAATCTCAACCCAATAAAAGATCAAACTGCTGTATCGGTAGTAGGCTGCATCTTTGAACATTACATTCCACAACATGGTGTCCCTGAGGCCCTACACTCTGATCAGGGCAGAGAGTTTGAATCTGACCTCATAAAACACTTTTGTAACTTGCTGTCAATCAAGAAGCTTCGTACATCCCCTTATCATGCTCAGTGTGATGGAGCTGTTGAGCGCTATAATCGCACTTTAAAAAATGAACTTTCGAAGCACCTCTTTGAATCAGGCACAGAGTGGGATGAGCACGTCCCACTGATATTATTGGCTTATAACACCACTAAGCATACAAGCACAGGATATACACACTTCTTTTTGGCTCATGGCCATGAGGCCCGTGTACCCCTGGCACTGTTCCAGGATAATAAAGCTGCCACTTCAGTAATGGCGGGCATGCCAGCAGCATGTGTTAACTCATTACATAAGAGACTGACCTGTGCTTACCATTTTGCAACTGCATTTCGACCCCGAGCTCAAGACCAACAACAACTAATGTATGATCGTTGTTTGAAATACACACCCTATAAAGGTGGTGATTGGGTGATTGTAGATGACCCTACCAACCACCACAACAAGTTGTGTCCATGTTAGGTGGGTCCATATGTGGTTTTGAAACCAATATGCCCCTCTGGTAGTTCCACTCCTGTTAATTTTGAAGTTCAGGATGTATCTAAGCCTCGTCCAAAAGCAAAAATCATTCATTACAATTGCATGAAACCTTACATCAGTGACCCAAATAATTGTAAAGATCAGTCCACTGAAGGCGAGCGTAGATGAACCCAAGTGCAGTTTATTTATAAAGTGCAATCCAAAATCCAATAAACAAAGACTTGACGAGGTATGAACAGATGTAAGGAACCCTTAACTGGACTGCTATTTTCCTCCTGGTCGGCAGGTGGCGCCTCTCACCAGACTCCTGCTGAACACTACCACTCATTATGCCTGATGCATCATACCTGTATCTTGCCCTATTAAAGTGTGTTTGTGCCATGCCTTATTGTTCAGTCTTGAGCCTATGTTACCTGTTGCAAGCTAAGTCTGTTAAAGTTTAAGTCTTTGGACCCTTGTGTCTACTTTTCTTTGTACTGTTTATTGGAAGCCCGGCTTCTCTTGTTTTGTTGTACCTTTTATTAGTAAAGATTGTCTTTTGTTGAAGATCCACGACTCCTTGCTGTTTGATCACCCCTGCTCTTGGATTCATTGAGTGGGGAGTTAGCTCAATCTGTTAACTCAGTGACTTTGAACACAACAGACCCGGGTTCAATCCCCACCTAAAACAGCCTCATTACAACAGACTTGACTCACCAACAGCAGGTACATACGTTAACATGAATTAATTAATTAATGTTAATACACGACAAGGCACAATGGCAAAAACATGACTACTTATAACAAACAACACAGGTCACATGACAAGAACAAACCAATGGGAAACAAGACACATGACTAAAGCAATCAATGAGCAAACAGAACTGATAATCACATGACAAGACAATAACCAATGACAACATGACACATACACAAGGCAGAGATACATGAAGGCAAGGGAAGCATGACATAAACAGCATAAATCAAACTACAAAATAAAAGACATGAAAACAATGAACAAGAAACAAAACCCAATACAGACCTTACAAGAATACACCCTTAAAAAATACCTTACTTCACAAAAAAGTTTTCATGCTCACTTGAGGGGGGTTTTGGTGAAAAGGGGTTAATATGAATAATAGGAGATGGAATCTTTTACTGAAAAAATTCCTCCTTCCTTATAAAAAAAAAGTGACTTTACGCTATGGGACAGCATAATCTGACTAACCAGCAGACTGATCTGGTTGCACAGCATCTGAAATATTGTTATGGTCATTCTTAAATGCCCAAGCAAAGTCTGTCATCAAGGTATTTCTGTATAATTACCTCCTAGAACTGTCTGACACGACTGCATTCCCAAACAGCAGCATCCACCTTTCGAAAAAGCAATGACCGCATTTATTGTTTTATCTGCTCGCTCGAGGCGAAATTATTATATATGAAAATGATTATATTCAGTGGCATCTCCTACATTTCTTAGTCATATTTAGTGTCAGTTTATCGAGAAGTTACAGTTTTGTTCTCTTTAACTTGTTGGATGAAAACGGTGCTTTTTTGTAAATATTTTATGCAATATTTAAATTCTGAACATAAGTTTGCAAACTTTGGGTGGAAACCCGGCTATAGAGTTATTAACTGCTGCAAGTTTTATCACAAATTAAACATTCCATATTATTTATGAACCAGTTGATTGAAAATAATTGGCTCAAAAGATTTGTTAATGAAACAGACATCATCAAGTCCCTGAGAAGATCTCAATTTCTTCACTTTAAAATAACGAAGGTAAGGTTGTGTTGTATACTGTGTTATTTATCAACATATCACACATGCAAATATATTCTCAAATAAAGCAAATTCATTGGCTGCTCTGCTTGTTGGTGGACAAACATTGGATGTTGACACACTCAAATTTCATGCATTCTTCCATAGTACTCCATCCTACAATTACAATTATTCCCATCATGTATGCCTATTAAAAAAGTCTGTGCCAATCAGAATAGTAAAGGGGTGGAGTGACCTGCAGCCCAGCTCCATCTGCAGGCTACAGTCAAGTGTACTTGTCCCTAACTGAACCCCTAAACCTAAAGCCTCCAGGGGGTTTAAGCAAATTAGCTGCAACAGTTGAAAAACACTTATTAGTCTTCTGCAGAGATAGGCTACTTGGCAAAGAATGGCACTTTGCAAGCATTAAATACATGGGCTGTGTGAAGTGTAATATTCCAGCTCACATGTGTCACTTGGGCTTCAAGAAATCTGCTAAAAGATGTTGGAATTTGTTAATTTAGACATTACTAATAAATAACCCATACCGTATATAATAAATAAGCTATTTACTAAAGCAATATCCATTTGTTAATTATGTAGAAAAGTGACTGACTGACTGATTTATTTAAATAAAAAGGTACAGAGAAGTTAGCAGTTCATTTACTGAGTACACATAATCCAAATATTAGTTCATGATAATATGATTAAATAGAATACAATAGAATACTTCTCTAAAGCTAAATAGGAACCAGAAATACCAGTATAGATATTTAACTCATTTGGTGCCTACTCCTATGTGTTTTATGGTCTGTCGCTCTGCGTTTTCCTCTGAAAGACCTGAAGTAAATTTTTTAACAACATTCTTAATAATTTTGGTCTGATGTCAACATCAAGTGTAGAGCTTTACAGTGTGGATTGCTTTGTGAGTCTGTCACAATATTTGCAAAAATATTGTGTATGTTATTGAAGAATGGGTAGTGTTACACTGAGGGAGAAACTACACTGGACCCAAAAGAAAACCCACATAATGTAAGTACTCAAAGATACTATTTCAGAGAAGGTGTTCGTATAAAAAAGACACAGCAATAAAAACAACTCTTTAATAAGAGCCATGAGCTGTTTCTCAATGTCCATTCTTTTCTGTGTTTTTCTTAACTTGTGAAGTATCATCAGTTGCTGCTCAAGTATAGTTACAATTTACAGTATATAGTGTTTAGTTGAGGAATGAATCATTCATGTATTATTTGTAAATGAAAACACAACACAACGCTCATTTATCATCACATACGGGTGTAAATACAATCACAAAGTCAAAACTTTAATTGTCAGGCATTTACAGTGTTTGCAAACTATATGGTAGCAAAATCATAATAATTATACAGAACGTTAATTAGGCAAAGTGATACACAAACTGAAAGGGGAAATAAAACAATAAATATAAAAAGTCCTAACCAGTTAATATAGCCTAATAATATTATATTACAGTTTAATAATAATAATAATAATCATCATCATATACAAATATTAAATAAAAAGATGCGATCGGTTAATGAATTCACAAGACTGTGGGGTGGATAAAAATGTTTTATCCATTTCTGATAATCCCAGGTTGTTATGGTCACGCAGGTTTGTTTATGCATTGTGGTCACGAGAAAAATATGTCATTCCCTCAACATAGGATCTCGAGGCCACAATATTTATCACGTTCCCACAAATTAATATCTCGTGGCCACGGCAAAACTAAGTGAACCGAACATGTGCTCTCTTGGTCACCGTACTTGTTCACTTGCGTAAGCCGCGTCCACTCCCCTTTCACACATTGGTCCCGGAAAATTGCCGGATTGCCTTCTGTGTAAACTCAAACACGTTCCGGGATTGATTGTAACATTGCCGGGTTCAGTCCCGGAACGAGCTCTGTGCAAACAAAATTCAAAACCAATGCCGTAAAGGGTGTGTCGTAGTTATGACGCACGTTATCGTGTGACTCTTTTACCAGGTGTTTTGAAGGCAGATCAATATTCGCGACGAAAAAATATGTGCAAACTGTAATGAAGCAGAGATCAGGTAGCTCCTCAATATCCGCGCTGAAGCTGAGATCGTTCGCCAGTTTAAGTGAAAGTTGACGTGCATTTTCTATTCGTGCATTACACGTCACATCCTGATGCCAAGTGTCATTACGGGACCTTTCAAAGAGGGTCTGGCTGCAGACTTACCACGACAGTAAACATATTTTAACCATGTGTAAACAAAAATATAATCTAATAAATTGCAATTAAGGCGTATCGAATGTTAAAATGCATTTCAAATATAAAGTTAAGTAGGTATTATTACCAAAGTTAAGTATTATTACCCATGCTTTTAAGCTTTTTAATGCTTTAAGCATTACATGCTTTAACATGCCTTTCTAATATAAAGATGAACAGTATAACTGTGACATGTCAGTTATGCGATGAGGAAAACACATCTCGAATGCATTAAACAGCACAAATATATTCACTGTTCGCCATGGTGGATTTATTTGATCTATGTTTGACATTAAGGGCTGCTTAAGAATAAGCTGCACTAATTGACTTATTGAACCTGGATCAAATTAGTCTTAGTGAGATTGTGTGAACTGTCCTTTATGGAACCGCTTTAGCACCAAATGATTTGTTAGGTTATTTCAAGGTTTTGGACTTAAATAGCCATTTTTTTAAACTCACTTTATGAAACGGGCCTCTGGTTCTTAAACTGATTCTTTATTTTATTTTATTGCATATAAATAATGGTCATTGTCAAAGTGATTCATTTGTGTCAGTGCACTGGCACTAAAATAAATTAAACATGAATTCATAAATCTGTGATCTATATATTTATTCTGTAGACTGTTAATACATAGTTCATATTGGGTTCATATGTAAATTAATAATATATATATATATATATATATATATATATATATATATATATATATATATATATATGGTTATTGTAATGTAAAGGAAACTGTGCTTGGCTTTGCTTTTTTTGAACCAGATGCTAAATCAGTAATCTGGTTTTTACTTTTAAAAAAAAACCTTGCTATGGGTTCTGTGCTAGACTAACTGAGACTTGTCATGGCACTTGTATACTGTTATTGTTATCTCTTTGGTCTGATTGTTTCTATTGTTCTCATTTGTAAGTCGCTTTGGATAAAAGCATCTGCTAAATGATTAAATGTAAATGTAATGTAAATGTAAAACCTACTGTAATGCTCTGGGAACCACAAATTGTTAGCTGGGTACCTTCATGAATGCAGTTACCTAACAAGTTACCTGATGAAGGCCAATATACACATAGCTGATGTAGAGTGAAATGTCTTGATCTGGAGCGAGGTTTACGTAAGGTAACATGAAAATAAGTGGGGAAGCCTCAAATCTTCCCCAATAACTCTCAATTAGAGTGTGCTGCAGTTCCATTTTTCACCACACATTTATACTGGAAAATTGTGGGGCACTGTAGAGCTGGAGAGGGCTCACAGGCTCCATCTGCCATGCTTAGTATCATAATACATGCCTGCCAAAACCATACATTTTATTATATTCTGCTAACTTTAGGATTTGAAATAGTCTAGAAAATATGAAAAATGAAAGCATTTTTTTAAAGGGCTAAAAAGTTTGAGCACCCTCACTTGACAGAGATGGATTGGAAAGTGGATATGTATGTCTTTTTATGGTTGTGAGGGTGGGGCTATATGTACAGTAGGAGACTAAGGAGGTGGTTTTACAATCTTTGATCTGATCCTGCTTGCTTCATGCTGTGTAGAACTATTAAACAACAATAAAGAATTTCATTTCCATGTGAATGTGATGCAGCATTTAAGGTCACACCGATTCCAGTGGTAGGTAGGTGATTATATATTTTTTATATAGTATACAGTTTTACTATTCCGTGTCTAGTTTGGTTTCTTCGACATGTAGTATTTAATTTTTTGTGTATATTCAAATGTCACTAATAATGCTATTGCAAATAACGTATTTGGCCCAGTTTTTGTTTCATATGTTTGGCTGGTAAATCTCACACTTCTGGAGTATCCTCAAATGAGAGCTGGCTGTTTGCTTCATAGTTTTAAAAAACGGTAATAGTTGGTACAAGTTTATACTTGCTATGAGCCTTCAAGCAGCCAGCATGAATTCAAAAGTCCAACATTCAAGTATGCATGTTAGTCCAGCATGCAGGTTAACAAATATTTTGAAAATATTTAAAACATTTTGATTGTTTTTATTTTACATGTTTTTAATGCATAGGTCTTTCTTTGAAAATGTCCACCCATTTGCACAGTCTATTCTTTTTAAATATGTGTTAAAAGCATTGTTATTAAGTCATAGTGGCATCACATCATGATTCATGTAAAGTGGGAAAAATACAGTCCTGTTTATATTCTCTTACAAAAGGGGTCATCAATGTTTCAGCTGCTCTGTTTTGTTCACATCTTTGTTTGTCCACCTTGCGTAATGATCAGGAATCATCTGCCATCTACATAGAAAAAGTACAGTAAGATATTTCATCGAACTGTTGTTTGCTTCTTTTCTATTCAGACTAAGACTAATGTTCTGAAGCAGAAACATGGACCCAGCAGTGCTGAGAGACACTGACCAGTGGCGGCGCAGTTGAGGAGCGAGACGAGGAGCTGCAGCAGTGATGCGCGTTGGAGGCGCGCTTTTCTGAACACAGGAAGCGGGCGCTTTAAGAAGACGCGCTGCTGCCGCGGACGGGAGGCAGGCCGGTGTTTTTTTCCACAACTGATGTCTAATGGTCACACCCATGTTGAGAGACAAAGGTCAGAAAAAAAAGCTCATGAACCAAATCAAAATACACAACTGACAATAACCACCCAAACGAATTAAAGTCTGGCCAATCAATGTCTAATTATGTCATGGGTAGTACCAGTTGTGCTGGTTAGACCCTGCTCCGGAGTAGAAGCTAATTTGGTTCTCAATACCCTTTTTTTTTTTTTTTTGCTTTGCTTCCGGAGTATTCCACAAATTTGGTTCTCAAAAAAGGCAGTCCGGTACTAAAAACACCCCAAAGTGGGTAGTTCCACAATTAATTCTGGTACTATGAAAAGGTTTCTGCGGTGCGAAAGGCCCTATACCTGCTTTGCTTTGAGGGGTATTCCAGAAAGCAAGGTTAACTAATTATCAAACATACCCTGAAATCTCGGTTGATTAATTGTGTGCAGTCTCTCAGTCCCACTTAAGTCTCAGGTCACACATGCGCTGATAATTCTTAAAGGGATATTTCACCCAAAAATGAAAATTTTATGTTTAAATTTTATGTTTAAATTTTATGTTTATGTAAGACTTTGCATGCAATTTACAAGAGATGATAGAGATGTGATGATACTTTGGTGGATGATTTAAAAAAAAAATATCATTAACCACCTGTACATAGAGTATTCATCTTAATGCAAAAATAACAGTTGCCTGAGGGAGAGTTTCAAGACACTAAAAATAATAAATACATACAATTTATGTGTTATATGTTTGTGTTTATTTTTCATGTCAGTATTTTGATAGTATTTAATTATTATGAACATATTAAGCATTACAAAACAAATTATATATAATAATACCATCAATGAAACCACAAACATGGTGCAGAGGTATGTATAATTACAATAAAAAGGCATTGTGATTGTTATTGTTATTAATATTATTTTCTAAAATAAGGTACATGTAATATAAAAGTACATAAGTGACAAAAGATGTTTCTGCAACAGCTCCAGCTCTCTGACGCACAGTGTATATGTCAGCATCCAAATTCATTCACTTCATTTTGTTTACTCCTTTCTGATATAGTGCACTCAACTGCCATACACTATATAGGGATTAGTGAACGAGTGAGTGATTTCGGACACAGCTATAGCCTCCTTTAAGGAATACCCCTTTGTTCCTTGTTAGTCTCCTAGGTTACCCTGGTTTGTTGTCATTACAATTTATTAGCTCCACCCCCTTCTTTGTTTGTTCCCTTGTTTACTTATTGGCTCTTTGTTCTCCTGTGTATATACAGGTCCTTCTAAAAAATTAGCATATTGTGAAAAAGTTCATTATTTTCCATAATGTAATGATAAAAATTAAACTTTCATATATTTTAGATTCATTGCGCACCAACTGAAATATTTCAGGTCTTTTATTGTTTTAATACTGATGATTTTGGCATACAGCTCATTAAAACCCAAAAATTCCTATCTCAAAAAAATTAGCATATTTCATCCGACCAATAAAAAGAAAAGTGTTTTTAATACAAAAAAAAAAAATACAAACAGGTCAACCTTCAAATAATTATGTTCAGTTATGCACTCAATACTTGGTCGGGAATCCTTTTGCCAGAAATTACTGCTTCAATGCAGCGTGGCATGGAGGGCAATCAGCCTGTGGGCACTGCTGAGGTGTTATGGAGGCCCAGGATGCTTCGATAGCGGCCTTAAGAGTGTTGGGTCTTGCGTCTCTCAACTTTCTCTTCACAATATCCCACAGAGTTCTCTAGTGGGGTTGAGGTCAGGAGAGTTGGCAGGCCAATTGAGCACAGTAATACCATGGTCAGTAAACGCATTTACCAGTGGTTTTGGTACTGTGAGCTAGGTGCCAGGTCATGCTGAAAAACGAAATCTTCATCTCAACATAAAGCTTTTCAGCTCGCATGCAGATGGAAAGCATGAAGGTGCTCCAAAAATCTCCTGATACCCTAGCTGCATGACCCTGGCCTTGATAAAACACAGTGGACCAACACCAGCAGCTGACATGGCACCCAGACATCACTGACTGTGGAGTACTCTGACACTGGACTTCAGGCATTTTGGCATTCGGGGTGACGCTTCAGGAAATACAAACAGAGCATAAGACTCCCCAGTCTTCCTGCAGACTCTGGCACCGCTGATTCGAATTTCCGAATGACATGCAAAATTTGCTTTCATCCGAAAAAAGTACTTTAGACCACTGAGCAACAGTCCAGTGCTGCTTCTCTGCTTCTCTGTAGCCCAGGTCAGGCGCTTCTGCCGCTGTTTTCTGGTTCAAAAGCATTCACGCCTGTGCACGGTGGCTCTGGATGTTTCTACTCCCAGACTCAGTCCACTGCTTCCGCAGGTCCCCCAAGGTCTGGAATCGGTCCTTCTCCACAATCTTCCTCAGGGTCCGGTCACCTCTTCTCATTGTGCAGCATTTTTTTGCCACACTTTTTTCGCTTCCACAGACTTCCCACTGAGGTGCCTTGATACAGCACTCTGGGAACAGCCTATTCGTTCCAGAAATTTCTTTCTGTGTCTTACCCTCTCGCTTGAGGGTGGTCAATGATGGCCTTCTGGACAGCAGTCAGGTCGGCAGTCTTACCCATGATTGCGGTTTTGAGTAATGAACGCAGGCTGGGAGTTTTTAAAAAGCACTCAGGAATCTTTTGCAGGTGTTTAGAGTTAATTAGTTGATTCAGATGATTAGGTTAATAGCTCGTTTAGAGAACCTTTTCATGATATGCTAATTTTTTGAGAAATAGGAATTTTGGGTTTTCATGAGCTGTATGCCAAAAATCATCAGTATTAAAACAATAAAGACCTGAAATATTTCAGTTGGTGTGCAATTGAATCTAAAATATATGAAAAGTTTAATTTTTAATCATTACATTATGGAAAATAATGAACTTTTTCACAATATGCTAATTTTTTGAGAAGGACCTGTACAGCCCTAGTGTCTCACTTGTTTTTTATCAGTTGTTAAGAATCCATTCGTGCACGAGAATGCCTGTCTCTCATGTCATCTTATGCTATTTCCCATATCAATTCTCATGTGTTTTGTTGTAAAACGTAGTCTGTAGACCAGATAGAGATGTTGGCGTTGTGTAGTTGTGTAATCTGTGAGCTCCTGTCGCCAATCCATCATGTAGTGTGCACACAACAGCAACTAGGTGATACCCTAGACCAATGGTTCCCAATCCTGGTCCTGGAGAACCCCCAACACTGCACGTTTTTGGTGTATCTCTTAGCTGACACACACATTTGTGGTCTAGGAATCTTCACTAATGAGCTGATGAGTTGAATCAGGTGTGTTTGAATAAGGAGGGAACCATTGCCCTAGACAGTCGTGCAGTGAGAGAACAGCAGCAATCTGATGACTTTGAAGATCGTGCGGTGTGAACCCAGCTTAGAGAAACGGAGCGCATAATAAGGAACTAAATAAAACAAGAGGAATGTAATCAATGAACTGATAACTATGGAAACAAAGTAGATATGGTAACAAATGAAACAGAAACTAAGGCTCAGGAAAAAAGGAACATACAAACCAAAATCCATGAAATGAAACTAAAACCAAAATGGAAATTGACAGGTATACTAAAATATTCTTTAAATAAGACCTATTATGCAAAATTCATTTTTTTTTACAATTTTAACATAACCATGTGTCCACAGTGTATGTACTTAACCACCCTATTGTGGTAAAAATCCATCCACATCCATGTTTTCCCCATTAATCAGAAATGGTCTCTCAAAAGGAGACGTTTTATATATATGTGTGTGTGTGTGTGTGTGTATGTATATATATATATATATATATATACATACACACACACACACACATATACATGTGATGTCTTTTGTTTTCTCACTCTTTTGCCCCCTGTCACAACCCACAGTTGAGTTATACTAAGAGCCTATCAGTTACTGTAGCCCTGAAACACCTCGGCTTGGGACACTGGGATGTGCAAGGACAATGCCACAATCCCTTGGTAGGGGAATTATATTTAACTATATAACAATGACTGTGCCCACTTTTACATTAGAAATAAGATTAATACTGACTCATGAACTAGGGAGCTGATTGAAAAACACCCTATGTTTATTAGTACAGAATTTATTGCAGCTTCTGTGTAATCTAAAATATGCAGAAGTGCTAATATTGTAAAATAATAGTAGGTCTGCATGCAAGCACTTTTTTCTTTCCATTATTAAAGACAGATCATATGCAGGTCAAATATTGTAGCTACAATCCAACACTTGTCACCTAACATTCCAGTCTAGAAATTAATCATGCCGGCTTGCTGTTAACACCACAGAATGCACCAGTGCCTGTCCAATTTTTCAGTGTTGTTCGTTCCAGTTTTTCTTTTTTATCTTCAGTATCTATGCGTTATTCGCTGTGCTTCAATCGTACTGGTGGGATTTTTACATTTATTTTATGTATTTATTTATTTATTGCACAACATCATGTGTAATGTAGTAAGATTTTCACCACAAATTTCACTACTAAGCATGATTCTTTGAAATGGCTTCAACAAAAGCATATACCATTGATTAACAACTTTGGAATTCACAGTAGATCCATCTTTAAGTAGGGAAACATTAGAGAAAGTTGGGGGAACAGGAAATCATAAAAGTGTGGAGACTTTAAAGGGGTCATCGGATGCAAAATTCACTGTGTTTGAACATAAATGTGTGTTGGAAGTGTGTGTACACATCCATCCTATAATGATAAAAATCAACCCAGTGTTTTTTTTTTAATCCCTATTTTAACCCTCTGGAGTCTAAGGGTATTTTTGGGGCCTGGAGAAGTTTTGTCATGCCCTGACATTTGTGCTTTTTTCAGTTTCTTATAAATATCTAAATGGCTAAAGTCTAATCTCACTGTAATCAGCACAAACTAGGCTATAATAATATGTGAGCAGCATGTATGTACATGATTGTGTTTTTGAGAAAAAAAATGTTATGCTGTTAAGTGGTCTGATGAAAACTAAAAATGTTAAATCACTTGAAAAAGGCAATAAAACACATATAGAAATTGGTTCCCAGGAATTTTGAGAACTGGAGCTTGTAGCCTAGAATTTTTTTTTAAAAAATGATGTGAAAATCATCTTGTTTACTCACTTACAGAAAACAATATATTGATTTAAATTTTCTAAGACACTTTTTGTTGGTAAAAGTCATATGCGAGTAGGCGTCAACTATCATGAATTCACACCTGAGAAGACAAAGGCCCTGCATAATGAGCTGCATAAATGAGCCATTTCAGTCAGCTGTGTCACTGAGAGGGATGAGTTACAAGAAAGAATGTGAGGACAAAATAAATATCTATATAATTTTATGTTTTGTAGTTTATTTAGAATATATTTAATTATCCCACAACATAATTTAATATCACTTGTGAGTGCAGTTTAAACAGTTAATTAGGAAAAATCAAAGCTGACTTTCAAACTGATTTTTTTTGCATCATTACTCCAGTCACACAATCCTTCAGAAATACTTTTAACAATCTTATTTTTCTACAAAAACATTTATTGTTATTATTATCATTATTATTATTATTATTATTATTATTATTATTTTTAATGTTGAAAAGAGCTGAGAATATTTTTTTTTAGGTTTTTTATGGGGGGATAAATTGAAAGAACAGCAATGATTGTTACATTTGTTACAGTTACATTTTTGTTACATTTATATTATTTACATCAAGCTTTTGAATGGTATAAGTAGTGTATATGTTATGAAACTTCATAATATTTCACTTGATTATACATTTAGTCAGGGAATTATAGTTTGGAAAAAGTCTTTGGAAAAAGTCTAACTAGTAAAATGTTTACACCGTTATGTGAAAACTAGTACAAGTATATAAATAAATAAAAAGAGACTTACTCATGTTTATGATCTCTGCTGAATAAAGTGGCTTCATTCTTTTTTTTCTGAAATCCAAATCTCAAATCCTCAACCACATCACCTATCTTTTTGGGGTGAAAGTATGTCTTATTCCTCTCCTCGCGAAGCAAACAGTAAAATAATAAAAACTAGAAGAACAGTCTCGCTGCGTTGTGTCTTCTGTTGTGTGGGCGTATTCAAAGAGCCGCGCGCTTCAGTGAAACATTTGAATCTCAAAAGCGCGCGCGTCGGCGCGGGGGCGTGGTCGCATTAGAAGACATGAAGGGAGACGTGAAAAACGGACATCGCGTTGTTTTCATATGGATTACTTTATCACAGAATATTTGTTTTCAGGAGCACTTGTTTAGTTTAAAAGTAGACATGTCAGGCTTTCTATAGATATCTCTCTCATGTCTCTCCGTTGAGTATTCACGGAGTTACAGTTCATTTTAATGACGCATTTTGTATCTGAAGATCAGCGCAGACAAAGGCTGCAGACAGCACTCCTTGTTTGTTATCTTTATTTTATAAGTGCACAAAGTTTTGTTGTTATTATGTCTGTATACAAAAAAAAGTAGACCCTTTACAGATTCGATTGATGTATTGCACTTATCTGTACGATCAAAAACTGAAAGTGTAATTTAAGTTCTTTTCGGGGTTATCAGGAGAAAAACCCCCAAAACGCGTATACGCGTTAATCGACTCCAGAGGGTTAAAATCCCCTTTCTCAAATCAGGCTATTCTGAGATTCATGTCAGAATGACATAGTTCTGCACAGGCCCCTCCAATGATAGTTGATTGACAAGGCCATCTTACCTTAGACCCGCCCTGAGTGAGCTGTCATCAGTCCACCATTGTGTCAACTTCGGTGCTGGGGACAACAAGAATGTCTCAGATTAAGCGATTGAGGTGTTTTGTTGTTGGATGTAATAATGAATATAGCAGTCCTCATTTACTCTTGACATCTGAGCCGCTGAAGAGGATTAATGTTACTTTCGTTTTTGAAGGGAAAGCACTGATCCCCGATCTGCCTAAATGCATCTATGTTCGCGCAAATCATTTGTGATCCAGCTTCATCTCTAAAAGAAGTGAGTATAAGAGTTTTTTATGAATCTTTGCAAATCGCCTTTCCTAATATGTGCTAGTTAGCCAGTTTCATTGCTGAAGTTCACAGTCTGCTTGTCACTCCATGGAAGAGAGGGATGGGGTTAGCAGAGCTCATTAGCATTTAAAGCAACAAGAGCTAGAACTGTGTGCTGAAAACATAGCAGATTTTGACAGGGTAAAAAGGGTGTTTTTTACACTACCACTTGTGGAAAATGAGCATCTAATGACCCCTTTAATGCTCACAGTATGCTCTGGGGAAGTAATTATACTGATCAGAATGGAAGTAAAAAGAAATGATGGAGTGGAAAGATTTAATATGCTTAAATGATGGATTCAGCAGCAGATCCTCTCAGTCCTGTAAGATGTGAGGTGGGGCCTCCATGGATTGGACTTGTTTGTTCAGCACATCCCACAGTTGTTTGATTGGATTGAGATCTGGGGAATTTGGAGGAAAGTCAGCACCTCAAACTCGTTGTTGTGCTCATCAAACCATTCCTGAACCATTTGTGCTTTGTGGCAGGGCGCATTATCCTGCTGAAAGAGGCCACAGCCACCAGGAAAAAACGTTTCCATGAAAAAGGGTATGGTCTGCAACAGTGGTTAGGTAGGTGGTACATGTCAAAGTAACAGTAACATCCACATGGACGGCTTGCCTTCTTCCTATAGTGCCTCCTGGTGCCATGTGTTCCTCAGGTAAGTGTGTACTGTTGCCGCTTTTGGCGGGGGACAGGGGTCAGCATGGGCACCCTGACTGGTCTGCGGCTATGCAGCCCCATACGCAACAAACTGTGATGCACTGTGTATTCTGACACCTTTCCATCAGAACCAGCATTAACTTCTTGAGCAATTTGAGCTACAGAAACTCGTCTGTTGGATTGGACCACATGGGCCAGCCTTCACTCCCCATGTGCATCAATGAGCCTTGACCACTCATGACCCTGTCGCCAGTTCACCACTGTTCCTTCCTTGGACCACTTTTGACCTATTGACCACTGCAGATCGGGGACACCCCACAAGAGCTGCAGTTTTGGAGATGCTCTGACCCAGTCGTCTAGCCATCACAATCTGGCCCTTGTCAAACTTACTCAAATCCTTACGCTTGCCTATTTGTCCTGCTTCTAACACATCAACTTTGAGGAAAATTTTTTTCACTTTCTGCCTAATATATCCCACCCACTAACAGGTGCCTAGATGTAGAGACAATCAGTGTTATTCATTTCGCCTTCACCAGTTCTCAAAGTTTGGCAAGGAGTTGTGTATGTAATGTTATGAATATAAGTACAGTAGGTAGTGACAATTTTCCCATAAGCTGTAAAATTGGAATAGAACTAGGACAAGTTGAAATAAAAGAAAATCCTAGATGGAAACTTAAATCTGCTAACTGGGAACATTTTCAAGAGATAAGTGAGATAAGAATCTTAGGAATAGATATTTTGGTAGAATATGTTGATGAATAAAGTAATGTTTTAAAAACAAATTTCAGGAAAGAGCATTTCTTCAGTAATGGTATTTTTTCAGATCTGGCACAATTTGCCGGCCCAATGATCAATCTTACCCTGCCAGACACTGCCGCCGAGCACCAGGCTTCATCGTGCCAACTGCTCTCCCCGACCAGCCACACGCTGTGGCCAATAGACCGTGCAAAACCCCTTGCTCGCCTCGCTCGACACCACCATTGTCCCGCTCAAAACCCGGCTCTCCTAGAGCGCTAAGTCACAGCATCAAAACGACCCCAACTAGCCTTCCCCTCTCACCACATCTCACCCTGCCGCAGCGCAGTTTCAGCATTCACCACCTTTCTAGACCGCTAGGCTCACCCTGCCCGCAATCGCAGTTTCCGAGGCTGCCTGTGATGCACTAGCGGTGCAGTCGCGTGTGTTGCGCAAATTAATTAATTTTCAGGTGCTTAACAACATTATGACCTAATTTTTTTTGCGACTAAAGTTTGCTTAACAACATTATGACCTAATTATGTCAAATGTTTGCTTCATGGTTTAAAAAAAACTTTTCCAAGTTTATCATCCTCACTGAAATGTCTGAAAGCATTACATTTGCGTTACTGTGCATGTACAAACCTCACTGAGATGATGCAGACATAAGTTTGATGTCAGATTCTTGGATCTTCTGGCTAGGATCAATTTATGGAAACTAGTTCACACCATTCACAATGGCGCCGCTCACTCAGAATTTTATCTAAAACGCAAACAACCCTTTGGTTCCGGCAGGACAGCGTCATCGTGAGTAAAATTTCTGTTGTTTTTTAGGACTGTTTATATGAAGAGCATGCAAAGTAAATAACTTTATGCAAAGCAGTGTGAAAGTGAATAGCAGCAACTACAAAATTAACGTTATTGGTATAAAACATTGTCTAATTGGTACAATTGCGTTACAAGACTAAACCATTGCTTCACACTCGTTTTCATATAAGCCTCACCGTTTTCACGAGTCCATACTTACAACGTGAAAACAGCATTTCAAAATATTACACCACTCTGGGGTGCGTCTAATAAAGGCTGGAAGGCCAAACTGAAAGGAAAAGATGCACTTTCAACGGAAACGTATTAATGTGGATAAGGCTTGAGGAATTGCCAAATCTAGCAAAAAATTGCTAATTCGGCAACACTGTAGGCTACCCAGGCATTTTTTAGCTTGTCGCGTTACATGTCACTCAACCTACCACTTTCTCACGGCCTACAGCTAAAGCAGCCGAAGCAAGCATGAAGCTGCTTCTGCTTGCAACACAGGCCTGCACATCTCGCGTATTTCTGCATCCTGTTACTTTCGAACCCCCCTTTTTTCCTTTCAGGGGCCCTCCAGCTCCCCATAAAGTAAAAACAGCAGACTTTAGCATGAGGCTCCCTCTGCTAGTGCAATGCAGGCTACACAAGCTCTCTGCAGGACAGCACACCCCCACCCTCCTTCCCACGGCCTACAGCAGCTGAAGCAAACGTGAGGCTGCCTGCATTTGTAACCCATACCCACACTCTTCCACTCCCTCCATGTCTACTAATGAACATTTTTCTGTTCAGTGGACTCCATCTCCGCGAGCAAAAGCGAGCGGGAGCTACCTCCGTTAGCAGTGCAGCTGCACACAGTTCTTCAGGACTCCCT
>NW_024873484.1:0-24091 GCF_018340385.1 Cyprinus carpio | reverse complement strand
TGCTGGTGCTGAGGATATATATCAATTTCCCCGCTGGGATCCCGGATCGGTTTTTTCCCGTGGATGAAGCAAGAACACCCGGGGTTCCATGTGGTTCCGCAAGCTCCCGGAAAAAACCCGCTCCCTCAACCCCCGGGCCGTTCCTCCTCAACCCGATGTGGCGCTTTTATGGAGGACTGTTTCCTGAACTGCAAAGTACCTACAATGGGTCTGACCCACTCCCGAGAATCCACTGGTGAGCAGTAATGCAAATTTCTCAAATCTGTTCGATGTTCCTTTAAATACAAAAAAGGGTGCAAGTTTCTGTCTATAAGTGTGCGTTACTGTGTGTGTGTTAAAGCAGGTATTTGTATATGCACCTGCAGTTCACGCCTATAACAGCCATCTGTTGGACATTAAAAAGGTGATGGTGGGTCGCTGTTTGTGCCTGTTCATGATACTACTGACTCTCAGCACAGTGCACAGTTCACAATCTGTGTTTAATGGTGAACTTGGGAGAGGCTGAATGACTCACTTGCAAAACAATGAACTCCTGAATCATACTATACAGTTATCAAAGACTGAAAATATTTATATTTGTAAGTATCTCAAGTGACACCTACATATTTTTGTTGTTGTTTTTTTTATATTGCTCAAGAAAACTAAGGGAATATTATATTATTGAAAATAAGCTCTAAGGTCTGTTTATCTAAAATAAAATGGGGTTTTAGAATGTTAGTGAGAATTCATTTTCATGATAAATCCTAGAAACCACGAGTCAGTGTGAATGCTTCTTTTAATTTGTTTATTGTTTATTTCCAAGAAAATAGAAAACTAAGGGAATTTAACTGTTTAAAAGAGAGTATATGTTTACTTGAGAAGTGGAAAATAGTGAGAGACAATAAGACTTTTTAGACAATTTATATTACAATTTATTTATATTTAATGAATACATGCCAAATCAGAGATAGAAAAAAATTAGAAAGATAAACTTAAAGATGACAATAAGTCTTAATATCTTATAATTTTTAAAATATTGTTTCAAGCATGTTTCAATCATTTTTACTGGTAAAAGGACAAAAATACGATTTTTTTTGTTTTCCCCCCATTTAAAACTAAATAATGCACTAAAGATGGCATTAATTATTGTATGTAGGTAACCTCATAACAAGGTTTCCCAGAATTTCCAGAATTCCCGAACACTCTTTTAATCAGTAAAAATAAATAACCTCTGTCAAATTTCCACTCTGTTTCTAGGATCAGATGGAGTGTACCAAAGGTGTACTATGGAAATAACCTCTAACATTACAGACAACTAATGAGTCATTAATAAAGTTGGTAAGCCTCATCTCCCTCTGACCACATCCTTCATGCACTTCTTCTGTGTCTGTGTTCTCCATTACAGGCGGGGTTGGCAGACCTCAGCTGCCTAAAGCACCAGCGTGACCTTCACAAGAGGAATTCCCTTATCATCTTCATGTAAGCACTCACCACATGCACCTCTACCTGCCTAGCCTCTGTCTGAGTGGTCAAAACAACACAAGCTTCTCTATGCCTTACATATACAGTGATGTATCAGTTTAGGTGACAGAGTGTGATAGCAGGGCAACAGGTTATTTTGAACTTCAGTCAGTAGAACTTTCTACTAAAATCAACTAGCGGCACCTCTGAAATTAACCACACATATGACATTTAAATTTCCAAGCATCCTCTGCTAGAGTGATGAGCCAGCAAACGATATAGAGGGACTACTTCCTGCCTCCACAGCTTCTCCAAATCCGCTCATATTGTGATTGCTGTTGGTTTAATGCTCAGAGAGGCAGTAATGGAAAAAGAACATCCACTGGTGAAGGTTACCCCCAAGTTCTCAGTGGCTCTGGGAGGGGAAAGAAACAGAGATGAGATTTACAGCTCATCCCTCAGGTTTCCGCCAACAGTGATCCGAATCTTAGCTCGTATGAGTCAGGTGAACAAGGTCAGCGCTCCATCCAGACAAGCCAATTGGAAAGACGACCAGCAAGAGAAACAAACTGACTGTTAAAAGAAACATCGTTCCAGCTTATTGAGCAAGTTGTCCTCCGATAACTATCCATACCACATTTTCCATCTGAACAGGTCATGTTTATGTTCATCTAAGATAAAACGGGAAGTTTTAGAAGGTTAATGAGATGCGGAAACAGAGTGCAATAGTCGGAAAATCCCATTCAAATTAAAATTAAAAATTCAAATTAAAATGCTTTTAATGATAATGTACAAAATCCTTCAAGAAAGTCATACCATTAAAGATGGCATGAAAGCACAGATATCCTAGAACCATGAGTCAGTCTGATTGCATTACATAACATCAACCAATATAATGTATGTCAATATAATATATAATATAAAATATTGAACTGTAATATATATATATATATATATATATATATATATATATATATTATAGATATATATATTATATAAAATATATAGATAATTATTTAATTTATTAATTTCTGGATATTTGTTAAAATATTTTAGTTCATTTAAATGTTATTAGATATAACTGAATTTATTAAATGTAATGTATTCAAATTAAAATAATATATATATATAATTTTAGATATATTATTTTACTTTCATACTTTTTTTTTTTATTACTTTATTACTTTTTAGACTTTATTTTTACTTTTACTATTTACACAATATTTTAAAACTCATAACTTTATAATTCATGACTCATACATCAAAAAATGTACGTCCCTGTTGGCCTACATTGTTTTGAGTCATTCAATGCAGATGCAATCTTCACAGTGCGATACAGATGAGGTTCACAGTGTCCAAACCTTTTTTTTTTTTTTGTTAAATTGTATAGTGAAGAAGAATAATGGAAAAAAAAATACTTCAAGGACGCAAGTCACTAAAAATATGGGTGATGAACTGTTCCGCTCTGTATTTTGCCTTGTTCTTTATTGATCAAAATTACAATCCCCGTTTTTAAAAAATAAAAGACTGACAAACGTAAATTAGACATTATAGCTGGATAGTGACATTATGCCGTAACTACGGATGACCCATAGGTACATAATCAAGAGAAAGTGAACACGCAGTCCTTGCATTTTCGATTTTCTTAATGTGTAATTAGTGTACTTGTCTCTCGCTTATTCCATCATTAGTCAAAAGTGTTGTATCCAGAGAGGTAAAGTGGGAGTGGCCAATTGACCACTATTTGCACTTTATAAAATATGGGTTATCAATCAGGAAACGAATAAATTGTGTTTGTTAAACGAATTCTTAGTGACCTCAGCATATATCATGGGACAAAATCCAAATGAAGCCCTATTCCCAGATGACAAGGATTGCTTCTGTTTAAACCCTGAGTTTGTGAAAAATGGGGAGTTCATTTGTCTGTCAGCTTCAGAGACAGCAGAAGACGGGAGAAAATAGGTGCAGCATGGTTTGTTGAAAGTTACAGTTGCTGGGAACCATGCGCCCTCTACCTAGGTTGTGTAATCTACAACAATAGATTTCACCTGTCGCATTTTTTTTTTCTATTTTGTATTTTTTTTGTTTGTGACGCGATTTCTGGAATTGCTAATCCCCTTTGTCGTGTATCGCATGCTTATTGCCTTAAATTAATTAAAATTATGCTGTTTTCTTTTACTCATACATTTAGCAGCGATTTTGCCTTTAAAATAACCATTTGCTAACCTGTAAACACCCTCTTTAGCCTAAATTGAGAAAACGTTCTAGTTATTAAAATGTCAGTGGTCATATTGCGGGAAAAAGAGAACGGATTTTGGTTTATTTGTAGAGGCGTCGATATTCTGAAAGCTAACGCGTCAATTCATATAAAACAGTAAGCTACTCTAATCCAAAGACTACGATAACAACAAAGGCATCAATTTCTTGAACAGAAATGGGTCAAAATCAATATGAATCACTTATATCTCTTTGTATTTTAATGAACCAATACGGCTAGAGGTTTGCACAGCGGTCACTCACTTGAATTTTCAAACATTTTGGTAATTAAAGTGCGATATATCAGTGTCTTTAGTGATATATGTCTTCTTTCTCTCACTAAGACATCGCATTGCATTTAAAGATTCGATTGTCCCGAAAGGTCTCTCACTTAAGTAATTGAATACTGCCTGTCAATACTTGTATCATGTCCTCATTTTAACATCAGGCATAATTTACTTATCTGCAGACCACAAGATCCAGGGGGTAGCTTTGGATAGATCCTAGAGTCCATACGCCACCTCCCCACTTTAAATTATTAATACACTTAAACCTTACGTTGACATAAACCTAACACCCCTGCATACCACACCAGTAAACCTACCCGAGTCAACACCCATAAACCAACCATTCGCGCCACCCCTAATGAGGTGGAGCCAACAACGCCCGCCCTGGATCGTTTTATAGTCTTCAGCGAGATCTACTTGACTTAGAGCTCAACTTCAGCCTGCTGACCAGTTTTTTGACCATCAGACTGTCGCTTGTGTGTAATTTGTGCATTCAGAATAGTCTCGGTGTCATACACCATCGCACTTGTTCTTGGTCATTTAGTAGAGGCACATAGGAGTTTTCCTTTACGGTCGACTGCGACTATTTTTGCTTTTTGGTATTCAGTAGGTCAATCAGTAACCATAGAAACCTGATTAGTCGATTTTGTAAGTGTGCTTTTGAACACAGCCTGTTTTATTAGATTTTAGATGAGCATCTTTCTAGAATTACCTGGAACTTCATGACCTGAAGAGTTTTATGGCAGCGTTACAGGTAGTCAAGTGCTTCTCGTGTTGTTGTGCATGGTTAGTCTTCACTCGCGAACTGCCTGACAGGCCATGAGAACAACAGATCCTAGAATGTATGTCACTCTGGGAAGCTGCCTCCGTTAGCTCATCTCTCTCTCCCCTAGCACGGACACACAAACACACACCTGAGGCAATTACTCCTAATTTACGATAAAATTTTGCCCTATCGTGTTTCCTTTTTTTTTAAACTCTATAAAACCTGCTGTATTCATATACACTTCTAAGGCCTTCTAAATTTACTCAACGATTACCAAAACTTTGCTGTATACCTGTTGCAACACAAGCTACTACATGCCTTGTGCCCTCAGATTGATGGATTGAGAATTGATTGTCATTAATTTATGTCATTTTTATATTTATTGGCGCAAAATACCCCTTGTAGTGTGAAATTCTAATAACAATCCACACTCAGGTCGAGTAAGTTGTCTTCTCTTCGCGCTGTGAACAATCTTTTCAGAAATTTTTACCCGTAAATGGTAGCAATGACCTTTGATTTATTTTGTTTTAGTAATATGTGATGAATGAACACACTTTATTGGACCTAAGCAAAAATCATTGTTTAAAAATGTCTTTTAAATATTGAATAATGCAGAAGCCGTATGTTTGCACTGTTTGGCCCTATGCAGAGGGTCTATCCTCTTCCACCTGTGCATGATTATCCATGTGCTATGTAGGCTGTTGTTCTTCAATTTTGTTAAGAAATCATACCTGGCATCTAAGGCTTAACTATCAGTTTTGCCCGAAACACTTGCGGTTGAATTCAAATTTGTGGATTTAAGAGAGTGAATGCCCCGGTAATGATATTGTGTTTTCATTAAGGTTCCTCCTTATAACTTTAAACCATTTGAAGATTTGTGGCAATTTGTTTTTTACTGCATAACTATATTAAGGGTTAACACATAAGTACAAATCACAAACCCAACCCTTTAACTTTTCAAGGTTATGTAACATAATTCATACTTGCAGTCTTTTTCCATGACTGCACAACTGACACCATCAAACTGACTCTTGCATTCAACTTACCCAAGCTTAAAACTGTCTTGTCAATGTTGGGAATAATTGATCAGTCATACCAGGAAATAACAGGTAGACTAACCCACCAAGGATATCCACTTAACCGATATATGAAGGTTTTACATATTATTCTCGACAAAACAATTCCTATAGAACTCGATCATATTTCCCAATGGCTGTTTAGGATTTTTATAGAACTTTAACATGAATAACTATTACGCCGATGAAACCAGAATACCCTGCTTTATCATCATCAAGGAGACAAATTATTTGTACATGGACTGGCTTAACCAAAGCGGTTCTACAAACCAAACTTACAACCTTTTATCCATTTTTTAACATGACAGTATCATCAGATCTCTCAGTCCCCTAAATAATTTCATTAGCAATGTCGCCTTTTACCCTGTCCTCCGTTACCAGCTCCCAAGAAAATGATTGCAGTGGAAGAGCCCTTTTCCATAAAACAGTCCTTTTTTCTGTTTTCCACAAGCTTGGGCAAGTCCTCGCAGGTGAGAGTCCAGGTTGGACTAGGATGAAGCCACTAACCATGCCCAGATTGCAGCGTGGCCAAGCAGGAGGAAGGCCATGGTGCAGAGAGTATCGTGTACTAGTATACAACCAGTTTCACATATTCACACAGATAACTGGACATATAAAGAAGTTCCCCAACAAGCTCAACCGATACCACAAAGCTGAAAAAACCTTGATCATCCGGTGAAATTTTGGGCGGGAAAAAATTACAGGTATGAAATAACACGTAAATTATGATGCGTGGGTTTGACAACTATATAAACAGTTATCTTAATTAACACATTAGTATCACAAAAAGTTGATAAACGCATGGCTTACCATACCATGTATAACAAGCGATTGTCCAGTGGCCTTACAAATGCTTTATTATCTTTGGGTGAATGTGGTGTTTCGACATTACAGATTAAAGAGGCATTTACTCGTGGTCTTGCGACCTTTTAGTTGTCACTCGCAACGCCCTTACAGTCAGATCCAGTTTTTGTTTTTTCGACACACAGGTATCAAACCACATAGTTCCCACAGACAAGATAACTGAAAAACATAAGCTGTTTTAATAAATCTCTAAATCAAAATTCTAGTAAGTTTGCTTTAAATTTACACATTCTGGATAATCATATTTATTTTTTGCAACATTGCCATATATTGGTGGAAAGTAAACAAGCATCCCCTTATTAATCCTTGCTTGATAAATACAAATTTTGAGTTAGACCCGTAGTTAAGGAGTTGTACTTTCAAAAAAAAAATACTGCAATGTATATAACACAGATTTGAAATCAAGGTTGTTTAATACGCTTTCTATGCTTAAAGGGTACCTTGGGATGCAAAATCCCACTTCACAGTGATGATTTCTTGAGTATAAATGTGTGTCTTAAAGCAGTGTGTGGACACAACGACCCTACAGTGAGCGTGGAAAAAATCCACTCCTTTTTTTTTTTTATTCCCAAAAAAAAACCTAAAACATCCCCGCGATCTTGTTTTTCTTTTCGAGCGAGTTTATGACAATGGCTCATACTGCTCTAGCTCCCCCCCCGACTGCCCACTGAGAGTGGGACTGCAATTTGCAAGGTAGCATGGTTTTTGTCCGCCCTCATCCATTGTATAACATGCAGTCATTTGTACGTTTGGTGCCGGCATATTTCTCGACATGCTCCCAGCCAGCTTGTAACACAACAATGTTACCGTTGTAAGAAGCAAATGCCGGTTGTTTTTAGTTGTATGTCTAAAACATTTTTAACTAAAGCGTAGGCTCTGTCATTTTCACGCCGACTGGAAGCCCACTGAGCAGAGCTGGGGCTATGCTTTATGGGATCTAAACCATCTATCTTGTCTTTTCTGTACGGATGCTCAATTACTGCATCCCTGATAGATGCCATGTTTGTTTATTTTCCGAAAGCAAGATTCATTTCAGTGTTACTCGTATACTGCTTTACATTAGGGACACATCCAATGCTGGTCCATTTGACGTCTAACCATATTGATTACGGGGTCCAATTTCGGTATAGTTACATGATGGAAAAAAAACCATCACACGTACCCTACTGAAGTTCGTGATCCGGACGAAGCACCTCCGCCTAGAATTAATCTCTCAGAAGAATCACATTTTTGCCCGGATACTTGCAAAACACGATCCTTTACCCGAATTCACAAAAAACAGAAAGGGGGTGGGGTGAGCAGTGTAGCTCATTCTAAATTTAAGGAGACATGCAACCGAAATGGGTCCCCCCTGAACAGAGGCTGTTTTTGACAAGTTAAAAAGATATTTGATTGGAGCAAATGTGAAAAAAAGGTTAAATTATTCGGTAATTAATAAATATTTCTAATAAAATGATAGGGAAACTTAAAGTAAGTTGTTCAGTTATATAGACTGTAAATTGGGGGATAATACATCGATGTCCTATTTTTGCTAGACCTACGTAATGTGTCTCCTACCCCACGCTGCAATTTTGGACTACGGGGAACTTGCTTTATATATTGACGATGCTAGACAATCAACCCCTAGCAGTGCCATTGCTATAGTATGCCCATCTAGAGTCCAATGAAATCAATAACCTAGCTTTTTCTGCCATCAGAAACAGGTTTAACAATGTTTCGACAAAGCTTTTGCACATCTACATTTGGCAATTATTTCCTGCCGCATCCCCCCCAACTTCTTGTCCCTCACCCTCTCCACGACCTGCACGGCTCTTGGATGGGTGCATATGGCCACATTTTTCAGGTTTCCTCTTCAGAAATGCTTTGGAATTGGGTTTATAGTTCAGGCTCTGGCTGAGGGTCCCACGCAAGGGACATTCACAGAGTTTGTCCTAAATATAAACCACCATACTCTTGGCTGTGTGCTTAGGGTCCACTGGTCTTGATTTGGCAGAAGCTAAACCGTCTGTAAATCAGCCCGGAGATTCTGACTAATGCTTCCTGGACTGGTTTTCAATCTAAGGCCATCTCCTCTATCTTTGCTAGCACACTTGCGGCGTGTTCTTGTCTCCTTACATACTCTAAGAGTCCTGCAGTCGGGCCCTTCCCACTGAGCTAAAACAGGCTGCCCTTAAATCCCTACCAAGTCTAATATCACAATTCCCTTATTTATATAACATATGGACATGTAATTAGTATCACTGAATCAAGGATTTAACAATAATTGAAGCAAATAAATAAAACATAAGATCTCGTACAAGAAAAATATAAGATAATATAGCCATCCCCTGTGCCCAGATTCTCCAATACACGTATATCCTCTATATATATATAATATAATATAATATAATATAATATGAGATAATAAGATCCGAATAATATACATATTACTTACTATAATATAATATAATATAATATCTATAATCATAATATAGATATAATATAATTACCATATAATTTGAACTATAATAATAAATAAATTAATATAATATATATAATATAATAACTATATATTCACTTACTTGAAAAACATTTACTTTAGATTCCATACTTTTTCGTACCACGGTTTAAGAAGCTAAAATTGGAATAGTCTAACCTTGTATGATGCGCAGGAGTACAAATGGGTCTGCAGCAATAATCAGGCAAAAGATTGTTATTTTAACTCAATGGGTAAAATGGTGGTACCCATTTAGTATATCCACATCATCTAATATTGTACTATATTATATCAGTATATATAAATATATATATATACATTAGATTTTTTGTTTACATTGTTACATCCATTGCTATAGCGTATAATATGCGTCATTAGACCATATTTATATATGGTTAATAAGTTAGGTTAAAAATCTCCATAGCAACTTCACCAATTTTACATTACGATCGCTACTTCCTACACTCACACGCCCGCTAAAACTAATCGTTGGATGGGAGAAAAGAGGCTGGTTTGGACGGGTATCTTATTTTGTTCTCGTTGTAGGCCCCAGTGGGACCTATGTGGGTGCTTTTAATCCCCCAGAACAATCCGCTTCAGAAGAGGATGCAGTGGACCCGGCGACCCGAGTTTCCCCGGTACTATTTGTAAATGACAGAGAAGAAGCAGAGCATAATCTTCCAAAAAAGCGCATCGTGCGAGTCGCCTTCCGTGTGTCCTGGTGCTATCATTGCGTTTGTGCTTTTCCATTGTCTCCTGCGTCCTACTTCAGCTCGCACTTTTGGTTCACTGTGAGCTGTAAAGAGTCCTCAAGGGTAGAGACAAGTTCGCCTCTCAGTCGTGGCCACCACGCCACCGCACTATGCTTCAGGGTAATGCACAGAGGATCTTGCTGCACACATTTTCTAAGCTTAAGAGTTGTATTGCTTACGATAAAGATGTGGTACACTGTCTGCTACCTGTGGCTAAACATCTGATTTGACACATGGGTTGCTCAATCTAGGTTAGCTATCACAATATAACCAAAAATAAAAATAAGACTATTTCTAAATTAAAATCTCTGTATCATCTATTTGTTTTCACTCACTGGCAGTAAAAACTAGATGTTGTTAAGAAATCTGATTCTGTCAGTAAAGCGTAATATCGGCTGTGCATCCTCCCCATCTTGTCTGATGAGTGGCCATACATCTAGTCATAATTAACTGTCCCATGACCTTTAACACACCATAACCACTTTTAACCACACGCAGCCTTCTAATGGTTTAACCTTCCCCTGAATGCTTATATATTAAAGCCGAGTTAATGTCGCCATAGTTCTTCGTTTGTTCCCCAAGCCAAATTGAACATTGTTTCCGGTTGCCCTGGTTTTCTCCCTCTTTTGTAGCATCCTATCGTGCTACTCTTACCCTCAGCCTCGGTTCATTCTGACTTTCTTTTTGGCTGTATATATTAGGAAAAGGGTGTTAAAATGTTTTATTCAATAATTAATTGAAAAAACTGATACTAACCCTTCCCCCTACGTTTTTTTTTTTATAATGTGGAACACCAAATAGTTTTCAGAATCATGTGTTTACCGGCCAGCCACGCTCAGCGTACTCGCGCTTGATTTGATGCGCCTCCTGTGAACGCACACTATAGAGACTAGTTTTTTTTGCGGACCCCTTTTGGTGCGACCTCTCAGAAGTAAACTGCGACCGCACCAAAGAGAACGACACCGTCATTTTGTCTGTCTCTTCCGTTAATTTATTCACAGGTAAAATACTTAATATGCACTTTATAAAACATTCTTCTGAAATTGTTCAATGAACTACTAGGAGGGGTTTAGGAACGTAATGTGTGTGAAGTGTTTTGATTACTCTAACTTTGGTCATGCTCTAATGTGTTTTTTATGAAATTTGAATTAACTCAAGGGTCTTAAATGCAAACGTTTTATTGTTTAGTAAATGCATTCCAAAGTATTGTTAGCTCAGCATTGTGGGTGATTGTTGGAGTGCATTGGCAGTGTCGCAAGGGTGTGGTGTTTTATTTTTGTTGGTTTTTAATTGAGTAGTTGAGTATATCTGTTGCATTAACAATTCAATCGCCAATTTTGAGTGCTTTTGCGCACAAGCTTAATGAATGACACGAGTCAATCTGGAGAAAGTGGTGTAGTAAAATGGTGTTGGATTTTAGTTTTTTACACATTCTGTGTGTTTTTAAGTGACACCTTTGTCATCTTTCTAGTAATAAGTGACATTTATGTGAATCTTTATTGATTTATTTTGTACACACTCTCTTCTTTCCACATAATATGTAAATTATATATTGCCCTTATGTGAAACAGGCTATGGAATGCAGGTGTGTATGTATTCATATATCTTATGTGTACACCATAAGTTAATGTGCAGATGAAGTTATTTTTGTATGTAACTAAAGAAGTGTTTACAATTACTAAAGGTTTTAAGATCTCAGAAGTAAACTGACCGCACCCAAAGGAACGACACTCATTTTGTCTGTCTCTTTATTTTATTCACAGTGTTTTCACAGATACACAGTGCTTCACTGCCTGTGTGTCCCTTTGTTGCCAGCCCAGATATCCCCTAGGTCTGAGGCCGGTAACAATTGGGGGCTGCGTCCGGGATTAGCAACATCTCGCCTGGGACGGTTGTCATAGTAACGTGGGAATCCTGCACCCAGTGTTTCAGGGAAGACTACTTCGCCAAGTGTCATCCAGAGAACAACTGCCACAGGTGATGCATCAGCATGACTACTTTAAGCCCACGGCGAGTGCTGCTCTTCAAGATCCAAAAGAAGCTTTCAGATTTGAGTTTTAGTCAGCTGCAGACTGGTTGCAAAGTTCGATAGATGACGGTCGTAAAAACTTACCATGGTAGCAGATCTAAGTGAACCCGAACTTTAAGACCTAAGCTTGTCGACTACATCAGAAGTGATGAGTTAAAAGCTGCGGCAGAAGATGAGGGCATGACTCAACTTCTCCTCCTTTCTGACCTACTTAATGACGTGCTATCAGCTGCAGGAACCAGAGCCGCTGAAACGGGTAATGTGGCACCTGTCTTGATGGGAGATTTCACCAACACAGCAACAGGGTCACACTCCAACTGATGACGATGGAGAAGTTTGCACACAACCGTTACACATGGACAGAGACATTCGCACACAATCATTACGCGTGAACACAGGGACTGACATGCACCCATCATTTCAGGGCAGAGACACCTATGCACTTACCAGAGAAGTCACCTCATCAACGCCTGGTATGCCAGACCAAATTGGTGCTGCTCCTTTGGGTAGGATGAACTCATCTAAACATTTCTGACCATGTTGTAAGATTGTCCGATGTTTCAGCTTTGTTACCACGTAGAGAGTTTAAGTTGCATGGTGGTCAAATTTGTGATACAGGCTGTGACATGTCTTTCAATTGTCTATGTAAGGCAAATGGATCAAGGGTTGCAGGAGGGTGGGTTTCAGTGAGTCGTGAGATTATCAGAGCAGTCCTTAAGATAACAAAAAACCTGGTACATTCAGCGAGATGTTGTGTTTCAATAAGGATGACCTCACTACTGATGGGTTGAAAAGATTTCTGCGCTCCCACATTAGAAACAAAAATGTAACTGAACTTTTTCAAGAGCTAACTAGTGCTAGACAAAATGACAAAGAAAGCCCACAACATTGTTCTTCTACCGAATAAATGGGCCTGAAGCAGCGTGTTCTTTTTGAGTCACAACAACCTGGTGTAGGTTTTAGCTATAACAAAGAGCTTGTTCAGGGCACTTTCATTCACACACTTTACCCGGGGTTAAATGAGAGGAACAGCCATGTCAGACGTGATCCTTAAACCTTTTCTCTCAGACATGCAGGTTAGTGACGACTTGCTCTTGGAAGAAATAACAAAATCAACAGCTGAAGAAGAAGGGCGATTGAAAAGACTGGGTTCAGTAGGTAAAAGCAGACCAGTTACTGTAAGCGCAGCTCAGCACTCCCAAAGTGAACTGAACACTCCAACAAAAGTTGACGCTGAGTTGCAAGCAAACCGTTGATGCGATCAAAGAATTACTGCTCAAGAATTTCTTCTCTAACCAAGCATCTAGCCCAGATGTCCACTTCCCACTGAGGGCTGTGAAGCTGAAAGACCTGCCGCTCACCTTACTGACCGCACACACAAACCAACCATGGTCTGAGACACAGAGGTAGATTGCAAATGACTGTGTACAAAATTAAAAACAATACCAACTGTGTTCATGCTTTGTTTGTGGCCAGACAGGAATCGCTCGCAATTGCCTTTGCCCTTGCCCTGTCTCCAACGAAGGTTGTTCGGGAAACGGGAAGAGGTCGCTGGAGAGGGGCTGCCAGTGATCCTAAGCAGTGATGAGCCCGCGGAAAGAAAAGGTCGAAATACCTAAACCACTCACAGTCAAAACTTACAGTACCAGTCAAGACCCCAAAGAAAAGAGTTAGCTCAACTCATTGGCAAGCGATGCATGGTCTCATGTTCCATCAATGGGGTACCTCTTTCAGATGCTGCTTGATTCAGGGGCACAAGTGACCATGGTGAGCAAATCGTGGATGAACAAGCACTACCCTGTAATAATAAATACAGCCACTTGGCATCGTTATGTGATCATTTCCCTTGAAAAATTTCTGCTGCTAATACATATCAGGTTCCCCTTGATGGAGTGGGCAGAGATTGATCTTCAGATATGCAGCAGCCAGCGTCATGGGCGCCTGACAATCAGAGTGCCACTGCTTATCCAGGTCGTGACTGCAATTACCCTCTAACCCTTTAGGTAGTAATGTAATTGCGAGATGATCGAAAGCAACATTGATCAGTGACGATATTGTTAATGTAACGGTGAAAATACTGAAAGAAGCTTTGAGTGTCAGTGACAGTTACCGTGGAAGCATTACGGCATTCACTCTACCAGACCATTAGAACCAACGGAGAGAGCCACAAGTGTAATGGTACGCACCTTGGCAAGAAAAGGTTGTAAAATATCCCTTCAGTCAAGATCCGTGAAGTCCAGTGTAGAATTCGAGGGATGGAACAGTGGAGGTACGAATGGATGGTTTCAAGCTGAGGCCCCGAGAATCATTGCCCGGAGGGTACTAGAATTGTTCCCAGCTTAGTTGATGTTCCTGTTGGCTCATGCCAAGCGCTAATCAAAATCCCGATTCAGAACTCGACAAACATGACATCTATCTTGCAAAGAAAACAGTCTGGGTACTCTTGAAGATATAGCTTTTGATCTTAAACCAATCCCTCGTTCCTCCATAAAACGGTGAGCAACGCCTCAGAATACAGCCCACTTGTGTGCAGCTCAATTGTGTACTCATGAGCAGACTTTGAGAAAAAAAGAAATGCATAAACCCCACACACACTGACCAAAGAACAAATGGCTTACTCCTGTTGACTTGTCTCATCTAGCTGAGGAAGAGCAGGAGATTGCGAAATGTATGTTATTCGACCAGTCAGATGTCTTGCTAAAGGATGACACGATATGGTTTGCATTTCGGACTTACAACTCAAAATCTACTTAAAAGATGATACACCAGTCCAAAGGTCCTACAACGCAGTCCCAAAGCCCTTGTATAGAGAGGTTAAGGAACAGTTCAAAAGCTGCTAGATCATGGATGGATTAGAAAGTCTGGCATCCCTTATTCCTCCCCGTGGTCTGAGTAAGAAAAAAGATATGAGCCTACGCCTTTGTGTGATTTTCGTGGATTCTAACAGCAAAAACATATCCCCGACCGTCACCCCCTTCCACGTTTCAGGACCTAGGTAGATAGCCTCGGGAGGTTACTCATGGTTTTCCATACTCGACCAGGGTCAGTGCATATCACCAGAGCTTTGTTGAGGAGGAACTCCAGGCACCGTGACAGCTTTCAGCACGCCTTTGGGGATTGTATGGAGTGGGATCCGTCTTACTTTTGCCCTTTCCCAATGCGCGCGGGCGGCTTTCCAATAGATGTATGGAAGGTGTGTGGAGGTGGTCTGAGGGATGAATGCTGTGTTTCCCTACTTAGACGATGTCCTCTGCTTTTCCAAATCCTTTCAGGCCAACGTCAAAGATTTGAAGACGTAGGAGTTTTTTTTTCTTTTTTGCCTGCTTACGGGAGGCATTGGTGTAAAAATTTACGACCAAAGAAGTGTGAATTATTTTTAAAACGGCAAGTGCGGTGGTATGTTGGGCGCCTAGTTACAAGTGAAGGCAGTCCAAGTCCGATCCAATAGACTTGGAAGCAGTGATGCCAATGGAATGGAGCATGGAAGGAGCGGGATGGGAACCAAAGAACGTTGGAGCAAGTAAGAGCTCTTTTGGGATTTTGGGCTTACTATCGGTCATTCATTCATGGATTTTTCCCGGAATAGCCCGGACCCACTGTTGGAAGCTTCAGAGAGGTCCCGATGGCTGTCTGGAGTGAAATCTGTCGAACACCAGGACCACCTAAGCAAAAGTATAAAAAAGGGTTTCAGCTGCCCATCAAGGACACCAGTCCAGTGGAACCCTGAACACCTTGCTGTGGGGCTTCTTGTCGACAGGTTGACCACCCTTTCCTATCTTGGCATACCCAGACGTTAATTTTACCTTTTGTCCTTCACACCGACGCCATCTCAATGGAAGGTTTTCTGGGGGGGCGGTACTCATCAGGAACACAGGGGGTAAAACTACGCGTTATCGCCTTAGGGCTCGAGAGGACACTCACACCCCGCTGGAGAAGACGGGGGAATCTTATCCTCCATTCTAACAAGCTTGAGTTCCTTGCCTTAAAGTGGGCCATTTGCTGATAAATTCCGGGATTAACCTTTACTACGCACCCACGTTCACCGTATTCACAAGATAATAATCCCCATACACTATATCCTGAGTCCGCCAAGTTGAGTGCTGTTGGGCATCGGTGGGTGGGTGGAATTGGTCCTTCCGACTTTCATTTTACCATTCAAAATATAGAACAGGGCTTTCAAGACACTAAACACTGACGCTGACACCCTATCACGGTTCCACAGTGAAGCCCAGGACCACATCAGAGAGTTACTCTGAGGTTTTGACACTCCAGATGTTGTGTCTGCCATATGGCAGGGAGATAAAGCCAGAGAGAAAGAGAAGTACGTGGGTTTGCGGCTCTTCAGCTGGGCTCCACTGATGATAACTATGCTTTCCGGCCAGGTATTACCTTGTTTCCTCCAGAAGACATTCGAGCTGCCCAACAAAGGAGATTGCTTCCATCGTTGACGTGATTGGCATTTGCAAAGAGTAAAGGGAGGGACACCAATGACAAAGACCAAGAGACAAATGGGTATGCCACCCACACGACGACTCCTACACGAAGGGAATAAACTTCGACTGAACAGGGAATTTTATTTACAGACAAATCCGGACAACACAGGGACAGCTGTTCTCCCTGATTCTCTGAAGTATCTTGATGCTCTCAACCACCTTTCATGATGACATGGGGCATGTCTGGCGCTGACAAAGTACCCACTGGCAAGGCAAAGATTTTTTCATTGGCTTTCATGCAGCGTGCACAAGAAGATTATGCAGCCGCCAGTGCCCAGGTAGTAAAACAAAAGCGGCTGCTGTTCCGAAAAAGGCACCATGGGCTCAATTACAACGATGTGACCATTTGAGATACTGTCTGTTGATATCTAGCATCTTGAATCCGAGTAAGGGGGTACGAGTCTTCTTGGTTTGTAGATATTTTATGCGTTCGCCCAGGCCTACCCAACGCGGAAACAAATCTGGAAAAACGGCTGCTCGAAAAAATCTTGACTTTATTACCACGCTTTGGGTATCAACAAAAGCTTCACCATGATCAGGGTCGCGGAAAGTTGAGAATAACTTCTTCAGCGGCTTTCAGCAAACTGGGCTGCTTTACCCATCTCGAACGACCCCCTATCATCCACAAGGGAACCCCGTTGAGCGCTTGAATAGAACACTGCTTCAGATGCTACGGACACTGTCAGAGGAAAAGAAATCTGAATGGAAAGACCACTTACCACACATAGTGCATGCATACAATTGTTCGAGACATGAAGCCACAGGGTATTCACCATTCTTTCTCCTCTTTGGAAGGGCCCCACAGTTGCCCATTGATTTGATTTTTAACCTGGATCCTGAGCCACAGACTGAAACCCGTCAGGAATTTGCACAGAAGTGGGCTTCCCGGATGCAGGAGGCATACAAGATCGCCTCTGAACATAGTAAAAAGAGCTCTGCAAAAGGGAAAAAATACTATGATCGTGGTGTCAGAGGAAGTGTGCTTCAGCCAGGTGATCGTGTGCTTGTACGCAACCTATCAGAGAGGGGCGGGCCCGGCAAACTCCGTCCTTACTGGGAGAACAAGGTTCACCGTGTTGTTGAGAGGATGGGAGTTGGTCCTGTGTATCGAATTCAAGCTGAAACTGGTGATCGGCCTCTACGTGTCTTGCACCGTTAATCTTCTGTTGACTGTGAATGATCTGCCCATTGAACAAATGGAGCGGCCAATTCGAACACCGACCGAAAAAAAACAAAGGACGAGGCAACATCACAAGAACAGACGACATCACAGGTCTGATACCTTAGAGCACGACTCCGGTGATTCAGGGGACGAGGAAAGAAAGGAATTGCTTGTAATCCCAGACCAGTCCCAGTATGAAAGGGGAAAAGCCACTCTCAAACAGTCCCATCATGAGCCAGGTGTAGTGATCTCACGAGTAGCGGCACCAGTGGGAGTTTTCATCCGGAACACCACATAGAGCTGGAGCCAGATAACCCCTCAAACATATGAGCAACCACTCCGGTTTGTGACACCAGAATCAGAGCAGAGTTCCTGGCTGACCTGTTGCCCTCTCTGGAAACTCTCAGGAAAAGTATGACGCGACTACATAGCTCGAAGGAAAGTGTGAGGAGGATTACTGAACCTGGGAGGGAGCCGGTGACAGCCAGGAATGGGGGGAAGGACATCACCCTGCGGAGGTCAAGCAAGGGCAGAACGCCAAAGAGCGTGGGTCACATATAATCAGATGGGACAACCACATACGTACATGGAGACCTAGGATGAGAATGCAAATGAACACCTGTGATACTGTCCCCCTGTTCATAGTTACCCTTTCATACATGATGCCTCCTCACTATCCCTTCTCCACTGGTGTGGGCATGATTAGGACTTAAGAAAGGACAAATTGAGGGCAGGACTGGTGACATTCAAAGAAAAAAAAAAAAAAAAAGAGAATGTTCTTTTCTTCTATTTGGGTTAGTTCTGGATGCCCGGGAGGCATCTCTTAAAGCAGGGAGAGTGTAAAAGAAGTGTTAAAATGTTTATTCAAATAATTAATGAAAGAAACTGATACACTCCCTATTTTTTTTTATGTCCATGACACCAATCGTTCAGAATCAGTTAACCGCCACGCCAGGGGATGCGCTCTGCGCTCCTGTGGAAGCACACTATAGAGACTAGTTTTTTCCCGGGTGCGACATCAAAGTAAACTGACGCGCCGAAAGGAACGGCAATTCATTTTGTCTGGTCTCTTTATTTATCCACAGGTAAAATAATATGCACTTTTCGAAGCATTCTTCTGATTGTTCACATATGAATATAGAATGGTTTAAGAGACGTAATTGTGAATTGTTTTTGATTAACTTTGTAATGCTCTAATGTGTTTGCTGAAAATTGAATAAGCTCAAGGGTCTTGCGTGCAAACTGATTTATTGTTTAGTAAGTAAATTTCAAAGAAGAAGTAGATAGCATAGTGGTGATCGGTGATGTTGGAGGCCGTTGGCGGTACGGGGTGTGTGTGTTATTTTTGTGTGTTTTAATTAGGTAGTTCGAAGTATATCTGTTGCATTAACATCATTCAATCGCCATTGTGAGGTGCTTTGCGCACAAGATTAATTGAAGACACGAGGCCAACTGGGAGAGAAGTGGCTGTAGTAAAAATGGTGTTGGATTTTAGTTTTACACATTCTTTGTGTTTAAGTGACACTTTGTCATCTTCGTAGTAATAAGGGAAAATTTCTGTGAATCTTTATTGAGTTTATTTTATACACACTCTTCTTTCCACATAATATATAAATTATATATTGCCCATATGTGAAACAGGCTTTGTGGAGATGCAGGTGTGTATGTGATCATCTATCTTATGTAGTAACCCACATAAGTTAAATGTGCAGCTGAAGTTGTTATTTTTTGTACATGTAAACTAAAAGAAGTGGGTACAATTACTGATACAGTTTGGAGATCTCAGAAGTAAAGCTAAAATGACGACAACGGAACGACACTCATTTTGTCTGTCTCTTTATTTATTCCCAACAGTGTTTTTCACAGATACACAGGTGCTTCATTGACCTGTGTTGTCCTTTTGTTGGACAGCCCAGATATCCCCTAGGTCTGAGGCCCGGTAACATATTTAATAAAACAAGGTATTTTGAAGAATGTTTCAACTGCTTTTGCCAAAAAAATATACAGTAAGTCAAATGGGTACAAAACAAGATTTTTTTTGTGGGGCGAACTGTCCTTTTAAAGGGATATTCCACCCAAAAATTAGAATCATTTACTCATCCTCATGTCATTTCTGTCACATTAAGGTCTGTCGAGAGAGGGATGATGAAGGTCGACAGAGAAGGTTAAAAATATAATACTGCGTTTATTAAACAGAGTGATACAGGTGATCCACAGAGAAATCAATGAAACAGTGAATTAAACACCTCAACACCAGAAGGGAAACCGAAGAGATTATGTACGAATAGGGAGTATAAAACAACTCGAAGCTAATTAATGAATAACATGGAATAACTAGATAAACAAGGCATGGTTCCAAACAGGAATGATACAATGAAAATGACACCAACTCTTAACCTTGTCTGCATTTCTTTCTTCAGTGAACACAAAAGAAATATTAGAAGAATGTGTGGATAACAAAACAGTGGTTGTCCATAGACCTCTGATGTTTTTTTGGAAGGATTTATTGTGTGTTTCCCTCAGTACATAAACTCAGAATGTGGCCCTACTTCCACACTGATGTGCTCCAGACCCCCCCCCCCCCAACCCCACGTGAGTGTGACACTGACCACACGTGATCGGGTAACAAGGGTCCTGCGACAAAGCGCAGTTCACATCCCATTAATCTCAGGCTCTTTCTGATGTTGCCTCCCCAGTGCTTGTGCAAACAGAGGCCTCTGATTACTGCCTTGAGTACATGTGAGGGCTCTGTGCTGATTTTTACCTTCAGGCAATCTCCTCAACACGCTCTCTGAAAAACTTCAGCACAGGATGAGAAACCGTCATTAAACACAGTGTTGAAACGGTCCAACTGCATTTTTTAAGACTCAAACAAAGAACAGAAAAAAGGTAGTTGGTTAAGTTCGTTAAAGACGCCTTTATTAAAAAATTGGTAACGAGGTTGAATCAGTAATGATAAAAAAATTTACTTGAATAAACCAAGTAACATTTATTAAATAATATAGAACAAAATGCTGTGTACAGTATATACTCTCTTCAGTATTTTAATTCTTTTGCATTATGCTTCTTAAATGACTTCTCGGTCTGCATTTTTGCCTGCTTACTGCTTGGAAATCATGCTTTTTAAATAACTGCATTTTTTTTTTAAGGTGATTAAATTTACAGTGACCTTGTTAGCCAAGTTTGGAAAAGAACTGCACTATGCTGGAGGTCACTGTGTTGAAGCAGTGCAATGTGATCAAAGCCTTGCCTGTTTTCCCTCTTAGGTCCTCCTGACGTGTAAAGCCATTATGTTCCAGTCATTACCAACTTGTTGTCTCATTAACGTGTGGGGTCAAAGGCCCCTGGCTCCTCTAACAAGTTCAAAACTGGGTGGACTATGCAGCACATCTTGCCCACACAATACGTTGGGAGAAACTGTATATTCATATGAAATTACCGTTGGGAGTTTATGACTTAATTCATTTGCATGATGACTTTTCAAGCATTTTAGGCTTCTCATACATCAAGCTTTTCGAAACAGTAATGAAGGAGTGTGAATTAAAATGAAATCTAAAATTAAAATTCTTGATTTTAAGTAGTTTGGGGATAGGAGTGTTTCTAAGCCATTATCAGACTGTGGGGCACAGAAAAAGTGTGCCTATATTTTGGTACTTTTTCAAGTTTTGCTTTTCTACAATGGACTGTAGGTGTAAAATTTTCACCTTAATCCCACGCACTGTTTTTGTTTTCTCTCTCTATAAAATATCCCACTGTTTAGGTTTGCGAAACAACACTGCAGGAATATTCTGTCTGTCGAATGAATGAATCAAACTGAATCCACACAAATCAGTCCCTTTTTCAAACTCATTTGATCAAACGTGATGCTTTATTTGCAAATCTACCTTTTGCTAGTTACTCACAAGTCTAAAACAGCGACAGGAAGTAGGAAAACATAAAAATAGTAAAAAATACAGATAATTATATGGACCCTGTCAGTTTTGAGCGATAAGGTAGGTTAGGCAATTTTTTTTACCATGTGATCTTAGAGTATCATTATGACTCAACAGCAATTAGCCTCACTAAAAAAAACGCAGAGTTTTTTGTTATGAGTTATGTACATTGCTTAATAGGGTTGCTTTAGGGTGGGCAAGTAAGTCTTCAGCCAGAGAGGTGATGGTCTTTTCTTTTATTCTCAGGGAGAACTGGACACTCTCAATGGAGCTTGCTGAACTAAAACCATAATCACAAAGGTATTCACACCCCATTGAACTCATCTGTGCTTACAGAATCATATTCATCTTAGCCATTCATCTAAATAATGAACACCTACACCTAACTAGCCAAAACTCCATAAAAGACTTTTATTCCACCCAGTTTCACTGTTGTTAATGACCTTAATTCTTAAAGCTGAATTGGCTTTGCTCTATTGCTCAATGGATGCCAAAGGTGAGCTGCTCGCAGAATGGAACAAACCAGTCCTTGAAAATACCTTAGCTGCTTTGTGAAGTAAAACGTACCATTTCTTCACATACCAGACACTATGATGTAACACCATACAGCAGGAGTGAAAACAATGGCTAAAGGCTTCTCACCAAAAACTCAAAGAGCAGTTAACGATGTTTGGGCAAGACACAGGAACTTTCTAGTATATTATTAGCTATTTTTATTTCTTTCACTCTGAAAAACACTCTATTATTCCCCAGTTTTATCAAGAATAACCGGGCCCCGGCTTCTTTTAGTAGATCTGCTGAAATTAATATGTATACAACTAAACCTTTAAAGAAAAAAGGTAAATTCACTAACGTTTTTGGCATAATGTTGGTGTTCTAATATAGTATATTATTACCAGTCACTTACAAATAGGCGCAGCACATGAAAAAAAAAGAAAAAGAAAGAAACACCCATCGATTGTGTACCTTGGAATGCATTCAGATTTCTAAAACATCAAGTCATGTCCAGGCAAGCTTCTAATCACTTTAATATTTTATAAACTTTTCTAAACAGATCTATCCAGTTGCCATAAATGTAAATAGCATTCCAATCAAACAGTCAAGGCCATGGAATAAGAAATGGAATAAGCCTACAATTGTATATCTAGACAAAATTATCCAAATGCAGACTGAATCTTTTGAAATGCATCTTACTTATATTTAAAATTAGTCCTGGACTAAAGAGAAGTCATAAAACTAGGTGGGATAAATCAAAAGGTGTAATAAATGACAGTTACATGACAAGAACATAATGTAAAGTTAAGCCTGTTTGTAAGCATGTTGAGTATTCAAAATTTAACCTCTTAACACCCGAGAAAAAAGTTTTGGGAAAAAGATTAGTTTTTCCATGTCTTTACATTGTTTTGAACATTAAAAATAATGTAAATTTTAAAAAAAAGATATTTCATTCAGAAGTTATGCTATGTCCTCGGTAGAGGACATAGGGACTCAATTTCTAAAAAAAATAAATAAAAAGACATGGATGAACATGCATAGGCAAAAAACAATTTTTTTTTTTTTTTTTTTAATCAGTCTTTTAGTTTTCAAGATATTTTTTCACCTGTTAACTTTGTAAAAAGATGATTCTCCAACTATGTTATAACAGAATGATTCAATATACCGTTTTTTCTTTCTGCAAACAGTGTGTGTAAAATATGACCAAAAACGGGTTTTTCTCACTATATACAATGTATCTATAAACTTAATCTAATTTGCATATTAATGTGTGTTTTTTGGGCAACATGCAATGAAAAAGACGTTTTATAATGTGAGTAATAATTAGCAAGGTTTTCATACATAATATATAATGTCATAGAATATTGAAATATAATTTATTTCCCTATTCATTTGTTATGTCTCCCAAGGTCATCATTTACTCACCCTCATGCCATTTCCAAACCAGAATGCATTTCTTTCTTTTTGAACAGCGGCAACCAAATAGTTTTGGGTGATTTCCACAGTATTTTTTTTTTCCTCCATACTATGGACAATGGGTTTCCCAAGACTGTTTGGTTAACAACATTCTTCAAAATAAGCTCCTTTGAGTTCCATAGAAGAAACAAAGTCATAAAGGTTTGAAACAATGACACATTTTTTTCATTTTTTGGATGGACTATCTCTTTTAACACACACAAGAACTTTCTCCAAGAAAGAAATGTCTGCATTTTTATTTTGGGTGGTTTGTTCAAACTTTCACATGGTTCAGTTTGCAAACTTCACTCTAGACACCAATCACAGATTCTAGTTCTCATCATCGCACGCTGAGATTGGGATTGGGCCGGTGTTACCTGAAATAACACTGTGGGACAGAAGACCACTCAATTAAGTCCAGAGATTTGGACATCAATCACAATAATATCCTTAGAGATGTGAGATGGCTTGTAATCGTCGAATATTAATCAAAGAGTATGTAGAGGGATAGCTCATCCAAAAATTCATCCACAATAACAATGTCATCATGCAAACTTCACTCTAAACTAAGTGGTAAATGATGACAATGTTCATTCCACAGTGAATTA
>NW_024873483.1:0-22257 GCF_018340385.1 Cyprinus carpio | reverse complement strand
GAGCCTAAAATCAATCTAAATATAAATTTAATTAAATGAAAATAATGAATTAAACTTGATATGATTGATTATGACTGGTTATGTTTGGCTGCAATCAGTCTAAATGAACAATATAATTACGTTAATGGGGAAAAAAAGTAAGTAAACAACTCACACACTTAGATATAACCACTTTATTACATCAAAATAAGACTTAAAATGGCATGAAAACATGAGGTTATGTATTTGTGAGGTTTTTTAGTGAGTAGTCAGAAAAAAAAAAATAAAACTGAAAACAAATTATAATTTAAAAAAAAAGAAATCTCATGTGTCTGTGACCAATATTTATCAAGCTTTTTATTACTGGTGATCTTAGAAACGCCAAAAACCTAAAAATGAACCCTGCACTGTAAACTGATGAGTTTTGACAGCTAGCGGCTGAACTGGATACTGCAGACTAAATGCTAAATATTGGAAAGACTCGACACTCACACGGGTTTGCCAGATTGAGGATGAACCCTGCACTGTAAACTGATGAGTTGATTTACTTTGTTTTAATTTTTCTATGCTCAGAGCATTGTGCAGTATGTAATATTGTCAGCTAGCGGTTGAACTGGGTACTGCACAACCCAGACATTCCGCCCCGGAACCAGCTCCAACGCACATTTCAGAGTAGAATGACTGGCTATAGCATTATTTTTCAGAGAAACAGCTTAGTAAACGAAACATTTTTCCTTAATATCTACAAACATATGGTTATTTTTGGCGTTAGAAGAGTAAAAAATAAGAAAAAAAAAAAAAAACAAATCAAACATAAAAATTAAATCCTATCTATTAAAAAGAAGCTGAACTAAGTTCACAAATCAAATATACTGTTTAAATCGTTACTGCCTTTATTTATTATTTTAATAAGTGTAAAATGCCTAAAAGCACAAGAGATTCGTATGGCTTTAACAGAAATAGAATATTTATTATATTGTCACTGTAAAAATATAAACGGCATTTTTTTCTAAAAGTGTAAGCAGACCTAACGTTTATTTAACCAATAAAATGTGAGTGGTACATGAATTTACATTTGACAAAAAAACAAAACAAAACAAACAAACAAATAACCTTTCAGAACACCACCGCACACCACTGTATCTTGAAAAGAAATGTGAAGGAGAAAATAATTTAATAATCAAAAACTAAATACTATCTATAGCTACTGTTTAGGGAGTGAAACCGAAAGTGTTAAAGAATAAACAGAAATCGTGCACTTACCGCAAAATAGTAGAAATATCTGAAAGGATTTGAAAGCGCTCTTCATAATGTTGACGATTTCAGTAAAATCAGACTTCGATAGATATTATTGTTTGTTTCTGAACCACACAGAAACTTTAGACTGAGAACGATGGATGTTAACAAAACCACTTATTGCCAACAGAGAGATGCCTGTATATGTCGACTATGATGCCTGCCTTAAATAATTTACATGATATTGTATATGCTATTTAAAAGAAGAAGAATAAGAAGAACATTTGCATTTCTAGATCTGGAAGACACCAACAAAGCGTAGCAGACTCTCTCATGGCGGAGATAACGGTTTTCCTCTTTACAGCGGATGTCGAGCTGAGATAGAGCTTTACCGCCATCTGCTGTTTGCATGGACCAGACAAGTCTTGCTCAAAGCCAACAAAGAATTGCATGATTGTCCAACACAGTTAAATACAAAACATGCAAAGAGAAACATAGAAAGGAACATAATAGACAAGTAAAATAAAAATAAAATAACAAAAAAAAATCACTGTAATTTGGTGCAACAACCCATTAATAATCATTACATTTAGTCATTTTGCAGACGCTTTTATCCAAAGCAACTTACAATTTGGCGATACATAAAGCGATTCTTCTTAAAGATACAAACAGACACAGGAAGTGTTTGTAAAGTCTAAAACTTATGGAGGAATTATTTGGTCAGATTATAAACTAAAAGTCTAAAACTAAAAGTCTTAAACCAAAACTAAAAATCTAAATTTGAAAACTTTTGGTATTTTAGGATTGGGCATTTGGTATTTAGGATTGGCATTTTCTATTTAGGGTTGGGCATTTTGGTCATTTAGCCATTTAGGATTTAGAGATTGGGCATTTGGGGATTTAGGATTGTGGAATTTGGTATTTAGGATTGGGCCATTTAATCATTTAGCCATTTAGGATTGAGGATTGAGGATTTTGAAGATTGAGAATTGGGCATTTGAGGATTGATGAGTGTATGCAAATTAGGAGTCGTGGCCCAAATACTGGAGGCTGGGTTTGAAATGGCTGGTGCGCAGCAGAGGCACCTTATGGACAGCAGAGGGCAGCTCCCAGTGCTAAAGGAGCACACTGTAATGAAGCCAAACAGAGCGAAGCAGTGAGCGGCTTGAGCGAGGACTGTGTGATAACCAGTGCCGGCCCGAGCCTCTTGGGGGCCCTAAGCAGAATTTGATTTGGGGGCACCCCCCCTCACCACCACCACGCGGAGTCACCTGTGCTTGAAGATTATTGACACAAATGTCACGCTATAATGTTACAAACATTATAAATGATACAGTGAGGTTATGTATAAATACAAAATAAATAATAAAAAAATTTATACTTAAAATACTTTACTCTTAAACTTCTGAATACAACAACTGTCACAAAACATGAAATAAATAATTTTTCACAATGGGGAAAATGGGAAATGGTCCAACTGCTAGAATGCACTTTGTTTTTTTGGAGTGAATTTTGCCATAACCTTTCTCCAAAACTACACAGTAAAAAATATATTTGAAACTTAATACAGTAATAATAAGGATCACTAAGAACAGAATCAACTGAAAAAAAAGAACAAAACCTATAAAGCAAAGATTTTTTATGAGTGTTTGAAAAGGGTAATGATGCAACTGGCTAGAATGCACTTTTTTTGGAGTGATTTTGCCATTAATTTTCTCCAAAAAAACTATACGGTAAATGATAATTCAGTAATATTCAAGGCTCACTGTTAAAAGTAATCAATTGGAAAAATGAGGCAACCTTTTAAGGAAAGCTTTTTTAAAAGTAAGTGCTTTTTATGAGAAAAGAGTGAGAATGCACATTGAGTTTTTGGAGTGATTTGCCTTTAAATTGTACAGAAATTGTATAAGAATTTAACTTGAAAATGAATACAGCAATCCCGTCAAGGGTCACTATTAGTTGAAATGTATACACACACAAACAACACACACAACGCAATACATAATTTATCAATGTTAATATAATATACAAATGCAAATGTTAATGTACAAAAAACAATCTATTCACAAACATTAATTCAATGTTCAAGTCATTTGAAAAAAAAAAAAAAATTAAATTGTATTATTTATAATCATGACATAAAATAGCAAAAAATAAAATTATTCTGATGTACCCTTTAAGTTCTTTTTAAGGGTTAAATTACGTTTTATGCCGCCGTGAACTATTGATAATATCAGCAAAAGTATAAAGGAAACGCCGTTATGACAGCTTTTTTTCATCCATTTTAAACCGCTCCCCCAGCACCCATACCGAAAGTGCACGATTAGACGCACAAACCAAAAAAAAAAAATAAAAAAAAGGTGCGGCTGGCTTGACCGCAGTAGATCATCAGTCTTGACTAGCTGCTACCTCAAGTGACTTGAGCACAATTTGTGCTGCTGCTGCACAAAACATATGTAAATAATCATGCAAACATACCTTTATTGTCAATGCACGCGAGTTGTCTATGCGCAATTGCGCATGACTCAAACGCTAGCAGACACAGCAGCAGCAGCTGTCAGCAAATCAGAATTTTTTTGTCTTGAATTATTCATTTATTCATTTATATTCATTCATTCATTCATTTATTTATATCAAGTAAGTAAATAAGTTATTTAATTGTAAAAAAAAAAAAAAAAAAAAAAAGCCGCTTAGTTCGCTTATGCCTCGGGCCGGCCCTGGTGATAACTTCAACCTTAATGACAGTTTTGTAACATTTTGTGGCCTCAAACCGAGCGTACAACTGATGCTTGCGCACGTGGTAAATCAACCTCGGCGAGATGAAAACAATGTTGTGGGATGTGTCTTCAACGTGTTTAGTTTAGGACAGCTCAGTGTGTTTGTGTGAATGAGAGTGAGTGAGTGCGCGTGTCCGAGGCGCGCCCCTCCCCTCCTGTCTGTTCCCCCGCGAAGCAGCGGATGAGTGTGTGAGAGGGAGACGGTGACCGATGCAGGTAGTTAGCTGTGTGCAGCGTATCTCAGTGCAGCCAGCAAAATAAAGCACCTAAATTCTTCGGCAAGGCGGCCTCTTTGTTTTTATATGCTACCATCGCACTAAGCAGCGTGAAGTTTAGGGAGTTAACCCCGGGAGGAGCAACTTCCGGCCCTGGAGAAGACGGATCTCCCCTGTGTCTCCCCACACCACGGTTAGGAAAACGGAAACAGGAAAGGTTAACAACAATATCGCAGGCGAGGAAACGGAGCCCGCGAGCTCATTTCAAAACTCTCGCGAGCGCGTGACATGTTCTCTGCGCACAATACAAGCCCTCGCGCGCGCATGATCATTCCCCAGGTGCTCGCGCTAGATCTTCTCACCTGCTCTCTCGAACACTTTTTATTATTCCACCAGCCAGGAATGGTGAACGAGAATGTTCTGGAAAGTGATTGTGAGCCTCTCTGTGATGGTAACCACGACGCGTCGCTCACTCATAGATCTCAGACTTTTGGAGGGGATGTCGATAAATAGTATTGAGTGGAAGCAGGCAGGTGCTGAGCCTGCGGCAGTTTCTACAGGTCCTTTTAAAAAAATTAGCATATTGTGATAAAAGTTCATTATTTTCCATAATGTAATGATAAAATCTAAACTTTCATATATTTTAGATTCATTGCACACCAACTGAAATATTTCAGGTCTTTTAATTGTTTTTAATACTGATGATTTTGGCATACAGCTCATGAAAACCCAAAATTCCTATCTCAAAAAATTAGCATATTTCATCCGAACATACAAAAAAAAAAGTGTTTTTAATACAAAAAAAGTCAACCTTCAAATAATTATGTTCAGTTATGCACTCAATACTTGGTCGGGAATCCTTTTGCAGAAATGACTGCTTCAATGCGGCGTGGCAATGGAGGCAATCAGCCTGTGGCACTGCTGAGGTGTTATGGAGGCCCAGGATGCTTCGATAGCGGCCTAAAGCTCATCCAGAGTGTTGGGTCTTGCTTCTCTCAACTTTCTCTTCACAATATCCCACAGATTCTCTATAGGGTTCAGGTCAGGAGAGTTGGCAGGCCAATTGAGCACAGTAATACCATGGTCAGTAAACCATTTACCAGTGGTTTTGGCACTGTGAGCAGGTGCCAGGTCTTGCTGAAAAACAAAATCTTCATCTCCATAAAGCTTTTCAGCAGATGGAAGCATGAAGTGCTCCAAAATCTCCTGATAGCTAGCTGTATTGACCCTGCCCTTGATAAAAACACAGTGGACCAACACCAGCAGCTGACATGGCACCCCAGACCATCACTGACTGTGGGTACTTGACACTGGACTTCAGGCATTTTTGGCATTTCCTTCTCCCCAGTCTTCCTCCAGACTCTGGCACCTTGATTTCCGAATGACATGCAAAATTTGCTTTCATCCGAAAAAAAGTACTTTGGACCACTGAGCAACAGTCCAGTGTGCTGCTTCTCTGTAGCCCATTTCCTGTACACGCCTGTTCACGGTGGCTCTGGATGTTTCTACTCCAGACTCAGTTCACTGCTTCCGCAGGTCCCCCCCAAGGTCTGGAATCGGTCCTTCTCCACAATCTTCCTCAGGTCCGGTCACCTCTTTCCTCGTTGTTCAGCGTTTTTTGCCACACTTTTTCCTTCCCACAGACTTCCCACTGAGGTGCCTTGATACAGCACTCTGGGAACAGCCTATTCGTTCAGAAATTTCTTTCTGTGTCTTACCCTCTCGCTTGAGGGTGTCAATGATCAGTCAGGTCGGCAGTCTTACCCCATGATTGCGGTTTTTGAGTAATGAACCAGGCTGGGAGTTTTTAAAAGCCTCAGGAATCTTTTGCAGGATGATATGCTAAATAATCAGATGATTAGGTTAATAGCTCGTTTAGAGAACCTTTTCATGATATGCTAATTTTTTGAGATAGGAATTTTGGGTTTTCATGAGCTGTATGCCAAAATCATCAGTATTAAAACAATAAAAGACCTGAAATATTTCAGTTGGTGTGCAATGAATCTAAAATATATGAAAGTTTAATTTTTATCATTACATTATGGAAAATAATGAACTTTTATCACAATATGCTAAAATTCTAACAACAACCTGTATATGCAAGCATCCATGTCTTGAACTTGATGCGAGCCGCAACCGGTAACCAGTGGAAGGAGATAAAGAGAGGTGTAACATGGGCTCTTTTGGGTTCATTGAAGACCCGTCATGCTGCTGCATTCTGAATCATTTGTAAAGGTTTGATTGTGCTTGATGGAAGTCCAGCCAGAAGAGCATTGCAGTAGTCCAGCCTAGAAATGACAAGGGCCTGGACAAGATGTGCAATGTGGTCTTTGAAGGTCAGTGGGTCATCAGAGGTTACACCAAGATTTCTGACTGGAGTTGATGGGGTAATTGTAGAAGAACCTAGTTGGATGGAGAAATAATACTGTAGAGTTGGAGTGGCAGGGAAGATAAGAAGCTCAGTCTTTGTCAGGTTGAGCTGTAAGTGATGTTCTTTCATCCATGCCCAGATGTCCGCCAGGCAGACTGAGATCCGTGCAGCGACTGTTGGATCATCTGGTTAAAATGAAAGCTGTGTGTCATCAGCATAGCAATGGTAGGAGAAGCCATGTGCCTGTATGATTGGACCCAGTGATGTTGTGTATATGGAGAAGAGGAGGGGTCCAAGGACTGATCCCTGAGGAACCCTAGTGACCAGTTGATGTGCTTTTGATACCTCCCCTCCCCAAGCCACCCTGAAAGACCTACCAGTGAGATAGGATTCAAACCAGCGAAGTAGAATCCCTGTGATGCCCAGTGAAGAGAGGGCAGACAGGAGGATCAAAAGCAGGAGATAGATCCAGCAGAATAAGAACTGATGATCTGGAATCAGCTTTTGCAATCCACAGGGCTTCCATGACTGACAGTAGTGCAGTCTCAGTTGAATGGCCACTCCTGAAGCCAGACTGGTTAGCATACAGTTTGTTATTCTGTGAGAGAAACAATGATATCTTGTTGAAAACAACTCTTTCAAGGGTTTTTCCCTATGAAGGGTTAGCTGAGTACAGGTCTGTAGCTATCTGCAAGTGAAGTGTTTAATGTAGGTTTTCTGAGCAGTGGGGTTACCTGAGCCTGTTGAATGCAGTGGGGAAGGTACCCGTGAGGAGAGATGTGTTGATGATGTGTGTGAGTGCTGGTAAGAGTGTAGGAGAGATTGCTTGGAGGAGGTGTGAGGGGATTGGGTCTTGAGGGCATGTTGTAGGGTGGCTGGAGAGGAGAAGTTTTGATACTTCTGCCTCAGTGGAGACACCCCTCGCTGCAGACTGTAGCGCGGTGACGTCACGTACGTACGTCAGGTATATGTTTACTGCGCATGCGCAAAGTGACGTAAGGTATGTCTATAGCACGCATGCGCATTAACGTGGTGACAGCGCATGCATGTGTAATTTGCATTGCGTGATGACGTTAGTTGTTTTTGCGTCTTGTGTGCATTAAAACGCATGCGATCCCCTCTGGTCTAAATATACTTATTAAAAATTCCTGTCCTCTGCTCTCTCCATACTCATTGGATCCTGCTGATACTGAAATAGGCCGGATCTGTTTCTCTATTCCCTGTACTAAAAATAATAATCGTTGTATACGGGCTTTGTTCCAAAGGGATATTGTCTCCAAACCTGCCATTATATCATTTTGGAATGGATGTGCTGATAATTTGTTATGGTCTAAAATATGGAAACTCCCACATAAATTTTAATTACAAATAAAATAAAAAAAATCTTGCTTAAACTTATTTATAAATATTACCCATGTTTTATTTTCTTGTGAACAGATTTAATTGTGATATTGATACATTGTGTACATTTTGTGATCTACATGCTGAAACATTTTATCATTTATTTTGGAGTTGTCCTCATTCAGTTTGTTTTTGGTCAGATTTCTGTTCCTTTAATAAGGCTCATATCATGCCCAGCTTTCAACTGTGCTTTAAAAATGTATTATTTGTTTTTTTTTTCTCTTATGACAATTCTTACCATAAGGAATATTATTTAATTAATCTGCTGCTTTTGTTAGCTAAATTTAGTATTCATAAATGTAAATTTGGCCTTTATTTTTAATTTTAAGAGTAGAAATTTTTGGGCTGAAAAATAAGAAAGCTGCGAAATACATTTCAATCTGTAAACATTTTCACATCTTTGTTTAACTTTTAAATTTGTCACTGATTATGTATATGTATTTTTATGTCTGTTTATGTGCTTTACTTTTTGTACCCCCTGTACGCTCGACCCCCAGGAAGTCCGTGCTTCTTATACAAAAAAAAAAAATTTAAAACGCATGCGCATACTTAAAAGAATACACTAATAAAATGTTAAAGTATTAAAGAACATTAAGTGGTAAAAAAAGACGGGAAAAACAACAGTAAAATATAATACAGCAAACAGCACATATCCATTATTTTAACCATGTTTCATCTGAGGTCAAATTATACGGAATTACAGAGTTTATTCTGTAATATCTCTGTAGTATTTTATTTACAATATATTAACATTCTGTTGCACTTTACTTCACTATGTATATTGTAATATTACACTTTAATGGCACCTTATATATCTGAAAGCCTATTGTGTTCAGCGCTGAAGTTTTTTCTAAGCGCGTGAACGCTCCATCACGTGAACTGCGCCTGGACAGGAAAATGCAGCGCGCTGCTCAGTTGCTCGCGCTCAGGGATGACGAGAGAAGACTCAGAGACCCTTTTCTTTACTTTCGTGTGCGTTTATGAAAAGCAAGTACGTTTTTACTACTGTTGCATGTTTGTACTGCATTGTGACGAATGTTTTGAGATTCATGTATGTTCATGTGAACTAGTTTTATTTGTTGAACTGCATGACTAATTAGTGTAGTCATGATGCCAGAGCGTGATAAAATATGTGACATGTTTCCTGTGTGCAATAATTACCCCCTCTATATGTCGATTTAGACTTTATTTGTGTTAGTTATTTAGAGATATGCTTCTGTGTTTGAGTGCAGTGCATTTACTGTTTATTTAGTGCTACCTGCATCGAGTGTTATAGTGATACAGTGTCAGGCTGCATAGCCAATTAAAGGTGCAGCAGTATAGATATTAAAGGGCATAATAGTGACATATTTTGTTGCACTGTATTAACGTAAATTATTATTTATGTACTGTACTGTTGTGAATGATGACAATGAGCATAGTATAGTATTCCTTTATTTGTTTATAAATCAGTTATTCTTACCATTGCATTATTTCTTTTTTCCTTTTCTCTGTTTAGACCACATACACACTTATACGAACTTGTATATTGGCATCCTGATCTTGAAAATAAAGCTGATAAAGGATTCTCTGGCCGGAATCTTTCTGTAGTGCTCCCATCCTAAAACGAACCCCTAGTCCATACTTTACATTATATATGTCTTATTGAGCTATTCAAGAGTAAAACAGATGAAAAATCAGTCATCAGCTCTAGTGGAGCAGATGGTGAAACGTGTGTTGATTACAATTTGATGCAATCGACCCAGGTTCGAGTGTTCCTTTTGACTAAGCTTTTTTTCCTCCTTTTTCAAATCACACCAGAAAAGCATGTATTTTCAATAAAAATGAAGGAAATAATCAAAAAGTTGTGAGGCAGGGCTTTATTGTCCCAATAAGGTGGCATTAAAATGAAATTAAAAATGATAATTTACACTCAATAAGTTATATATTGCCTATACGGTTTTATAATGTACTACAATACTGAGGTGCAGATACTTGCCACTATTTGCAATAAGTATAAGCTGCAACCTGGAAACTCAGGTTGTTTTGTGCAGAAAATGCACTCCAGTTCATGACACCTAATTTACATAAAAGAACAAACGATATTAAAGCAATATTAAATCCTTTTAAAGAAAGGCAGAAGAGCCATACAAGGAAAAGATTTTAAATGTATTTTTAAATATATTATAGAATGGTGTTAGAAAAAGTGTTAGTTGCTTTTCTGTAAAGTGATACAATTTATAACCAGCATTAACATCAACTAAATTAATAAAGTTTGTCAAGTCAAAATTTAGGTTGGCTTGGCTCGAGAAAGTTTGAAGTTTTTTCAAATGTGAAAATTTTACAGTTGAGGGCATTTTTTTTTTTTTTTTAGGTAGATTAGATTCAACTTTATTGTCATTGCACATGTAAGGTACAAGGCAACGAAATGCAGTTAGCATCTAACCAGAAGTGCAATAAGCTGTAAGTTCAGGATATACAAGGTCTACAATATGTTACAGATGTACAATAAATATACAAATAAGGCAGTATTATGGACATAATTTACAGATTTTAAATACTATCATCATGATATACAGATAGGTGTAATAATAAAAAACTATACATACACAATAAGCAAAAACTAATAAAAACAATAAAAATAAACTATGAACATCATTTACACTAGTGCAATGGACAGTAACAAAGTGCATAGAAAAATATTACAGTGTGCAAATGGATCATTCAGTATTCTGGATGAAAAAACAGTAGTGCAAGTAATAACAAGTTACTGTTTTTGCTTGTTTGTAAATAAATAAATAAATCAGATGTAGTGTTGAGGAGGGGGAGGAGTCTGTGTGTATGGTGTGGGGGGTGTCAGAGGGCAGAGTTCAGTAAGGAGACAGCTGTAGGGAAAAAGCTGTTCCTGAATCTACTGGTCCTTGTCCGGAGGCTCCTGAAGTACCTCCCGGAGGGCAGGAGGTTAAACAGTCTGTTGTCAGGGCGAGCGGAGTCCTTAAGAATGCTGTGAGCTCGACGTAGACAGCGTTTTCGCTGGATGTCCTCAGTAGCAGGAAGTGTTGTCCCTGTGATGCGTTGGGCAGTTTTCACCACCCTCTGCAGTGCCTTGCAGTCAGCAACTGAGCAATTCCCATACCAGACTGTAATACAACTGGTCAGGATGCTCTCGATCGCACACCTGTAAAAGTTCACCAGGATGGCTGAAGAGAGCTGGTTCTTCTTCAGTGTCCTGGGGAAGAAGAGATGCTGGTGCGCCTGTGAGCCTCTGATACAGTCTATCAGAGAAAAACAAAAAAAAAGATAGTTGAGAGGAGACAGACAGAGAGATGAAAAGAGACAGACACTCAAATACTTTTTGAAGTACTCACTACATGTTTAGGAGTTAAAAAACTTTCTAGCCACATGAAGTGGGCCTCTTCTCTGAATTTCTTCACACTGACAATGTCCCTAAAAAGTCATATGAAGTCACATGAAGGTAAATTTAAGAGGTAACACTTTACAATAAGGTGTCATTGGTAAACACTAGTTAATGTATTAATTAACATGAACTAACAATGAACAATACATTTCAAAAAGATTACAAGTATGATAATTGTATAAAAACAAAAACCATTGTTTTTTTTTAAATGCATGCAACCATCAATGGCATTACTTACATTAATAAAGTCTTTCTGCTCTATTTTAAGACATCTTTAAAGGCTCATTTTAGGCAAAATAAGACTTTTAAAGACCCTTTAAAGACCAGCAGAATCCCTGTCACTTCGAATACTGTATCATAAAACGTCCTAAATGTTTGAAATCGCACATATTTGCAATGACACTCTCTATGATTATGACCAAAGCATCCTTACAATTAAAAGGCCATTAACCCAAATTCACATTTTTAAGAAAAAAAAAAGTAATTAAATGTTTTTTGACTTTACTGCCACCGAATCTCAAATCCACCATACCTTACGAACATCCGGAAGTGAATGAACCTGGATATGCACATTAATGCCAGTCAGTACGGTGCGCACACGGTGTTTTTATGGTGTGACACGTGTCCCGAGCTCTCGTCAGCGTCGCCCTGGAAATGGAGCAGGCACACCTGCTCATCACGGGCTGAGCGGCCACACCTGCGCCCCATCAGATGCGGCTCTCATAATCCCTGCAAACCAGCACAGAGGTGAGAGATGTCTCCACAAGACTCGGCTGAAAAAAAACTTGTCTTTCCTTTTGCCCACAGAGAGCAGCGTGTGACCGCAAGCCCCACCAGCCACGGGAGAGCACGGCCCCACACTGCACCAGTGCCCCGACAGCCAAGACGCCGAGCACTGAGCACCAAACCGCCTCACAGCAACGCCTATAACCACCCTTCCCATTTAATAAAATTCACCTTTTTTTTTCACATAGCGGGAGGAAAACCGACTGGTGATCTGCCTGTAACTCACTCTTTCTTTTTTTTTTTCAGGACAGTGAAGAGGACACCGACGATCCCACCCCGCACCGCGTGTTACGAATTGGACTGGTTTGGATTGGTTTTTTGTTTTTTGTTTTCCCACGTTCCTTACCTCACGTATTTTCTCTGGTTCCCCAGGTGGCACTCCTCCCGCAACGATGGAAGAGCTGTTGAAACACCTCACCGAGGTGAGCATCCGCCAGCAGCAAATCGTGGAGCACATGGCTGCCCGGCAGGGGGAAACCCGAACGTGAGTTGGCCGCGCTCCGCCTCGCCACAGCCCGCGAACTCCGCTACCTGACCCCCGTGTCCAGGCAACCCAGCTGCTGCCCCAGATGACGGCCCACGATGATGTGACGATGTACCTCCAGATGTTTGAGACCGTAGCCATTCGGGAGGCATGGCCCAAGGAAGAATGGGCGCGCATCGTGGCACCGCTGCTCACGGGAGAGGCTCAGCGAGCGTACTTCGCGCTTCCTCCGGAACAAAGCACCTCCTACGAGGATTTACGGAAGGAGATCCTAGGACGGATGGGGTTGTCTCCGATCAGCGCTGCCCAGCTGTTTTAATGAATGGACCTTCGACCCTCGGCAGCCGGCCTGGGCCCAAGCCACTAGCCTCTCCCCCGTTTGGCCCAGCACTGGTTGCTGGCCGGGGGTCCCACCGTACACCAGGTAGCGGACCGCGTCGTGGTCGACCGCCTCTTACGTGCTCTTCCCCGCCCGCTGCAGCAGGCCGCCAGCATGCGGAACCCGGCCAATGTGGATGAACTCGTCGAGGCCATAGAGCTGGCGGAGGCCACCCAACACCGGGAGGTAGGGGAGAGAGCGCCGCCGTTTCCCGAAGGGTGGTCCAGGAGCGACGCACGTCGGAGGGCACCCAGCGTCCGGTGAGCAGGCCGGCGGTTCCCGGCCCACAGGATGAGCCCATGCCCACGGAAGCTCCCCGCTCCCCAGGATGACCTTGGCTGGCGGGCTGCGCCGTGCACACCGAAAACGCTCCACGGGCGGAGGTAAAAATAAATTGCCGCCCGTTCCTCGCCCTTCTGGACTCCGGCAGTGCTGTCAGTGTGGTCAGGACATCGATACTACCCCCGCGGACCGAAACGAAGACCAAGCTCCCTATAACCTGTGTGCACGGCGACACCAGAGAAGTGCCTGCGCGGCGAGTCACCATCGCGGCGCCGACCGGCGCTTGGCCCGTAGATGTCGGGCTCGTCCGAGACCTACCCGTACTGGTCCTACTGGTAAGAGACTGGCCAGGGTTCGACCGCCTACTCGCCTCCGTCACCCAGCCCGCCAGCCCAGCCGGGAACCGCCCAACCAAGAAGCCCAGCAGGAAAGCCCGAAGACGTCCCGTGCTGCTGGCCTCCAACAGCCCCAGGGGTGGTGAGTCGCCCTGTCCTCCTCCTAACCTCTACTTTGACTTATTTCAGCAGGTGACTGGGGCAGGGGTTTTCTCCAGGGAGCAGCACGAGGACGATAGCCTCAAACACTGCTGGGCTCAGGTGAGGGTGGCCGAAGGGAAGGAGCTCCAGCCGGCACCCCACCCAACACCCCACTTTATCATGGAAAATGGCCTGCTCTACTGTGTCGCCCAGCGGCGGGGGGAGGAGAAAACCTTGCTGGTGGTCCCGTAGCAAGACAGAGGCGGTGATCGAGATCGCCCATGCCCATCCAATGGCAGGCCACCTGGGAGCTCAAAACACGGTCCAGCGCCTCCGTGACCGGTTCCACTGGCCGGGCCTAGAGGCTGAAGTCCGCCGTTTCTGCCAGGCCTGCCCAACGTGCCAACGGACGTCGCCTCGGACCCCTCCCCCAGCCCGCTGATATCGCTGCACATCATCGAGGTGCCCTTCGAGCGGATCGGGATGGATTTGGTGGGGCCGCTGCCGATGTCCGCCCGGGGGCACGAACACATCCTCGTCATCGTGGACTATGCCACCCGATATCCTGAGGCCATCCCCCGCCGTAAAGCCACCACGAAGGCCATAGCCCAGGAGCTATTCAATCTGTTCAGCCGGGTTGGCATCCCCTCCCAGATCCTGACTGACCAGGGTACCCCCTTCATGTCCCGGATGATGGCGGACGTTTGCAAGCTCCTCAGGGTTCAACAACTCCGCACCACGGTGTACCACCCCCAGATCGACGGGCTCGTCGAGCGGTTCAACCAGACCCTCAAACAGATGCTGCGCCGAGTGGCTGCCGAAGACAAACGGGACTGGGACCAGATGCTCCCCTATGTGCTCTTCGGCGTTCGAGAGATCCCTCAGGCCTCCACGGGCTTCACCCCGTTTGAACTGCTCTTTGGCCAACAGCCCCGCGGTCTGCTCGACGTTGCCCGAGAGGCCTGGGAACAACAGCTGCCGGCACACCGGAACACCATCGAACACGTGCGTGAGATGAGGCAACGGATTGACAAAATAATGCCCATCGTCCGGGAACACCTCGTCCGGGCGCAGCAGGCGCAGCAACGGCATTACAACCAGGCGGCCCAACCACGGGAGTTCCAGCGAGGAGACCACGTCCTGGTGCTGGTGCCCACGGCCGCCTGCAAGTTCTTGGCCACCTGGCAGGGTCCCTACACCGTTACGGAAAAGGTTGGCCCCGTTACGTACCGTGTACGGCAGCCAGGTAGAAGGAGGACGGAGCAACTGTACCATATTAATCTGCTGAAGCGCTGGGTCGGGACCGGGCCCTAGCTCTCCGCCTACACCAGCTTGACTCCCGTGGTGGCCTATATGGACCCCCAACTCTCCGCCGCCCAGAAGTCGGAGCTGCAGCACCTGGTCAGTCAGTTTCCGGATGTGTTTCTCCCCCCCAGCCTGGGCGGACACATGTCTTGGAGCATTACGTCCGCACACCACCAGGGACCATCGTCCGGCAGCGGCCCTACCGTGTCCCGGAGGCTCGGCGACACGCCATCGAGGAGGAGGTACAGGAGATGCTGAGGTTAGGGGTAATTGAACCATCACGCAGCCCATGATCCAGTCCCATCGTCATAGTTCCAAGCCCGACGGCACCCTCCGCTTCTGTAATGACTTCCGCCACCTGAACGAGGTCTCCAAGTTCGACTGTTACCCCATGCCCGTGTCGACGAGTTTACTGGACCGATTGGGAAGGGCCCGGTTCATCTCCACTCTCGACCTTACAAAGGGCTACTGGCAGGTCCCCTTGACGGATCAGGTGAAACCGAAAACGGCCTTTTCTACCCGTTCAAGTGGCCACTGGCAGTACCGGGTCCTTCCCTTCGGCCTACACGGGGGAAGCCCCACCAGCCACGGGAGAGCACGTCCCCACACTGCACCAGCGCACCGACAGTCAAGACGCCGAGCACCGAGCACCAAACTGCCTCACAGCAATGCCTATCACCACACCCAGCTCCTGTGTGTTGCGCTGTGAATTGACTTCGGACAGATTTTTCGGAGTCTGTGAAGAATGTGGTGAAATCATCGGCTGTTACAGAAGTGATGGTGGAGGGGGGCAGAGGAAATAATTAAATGTTTTGAAGAGATTACGTGTGTCTGGGGCGCTGTTGATCCTGTTGTGGAAGTGTGAAGATTTGGCAGTATGTACTTCAACAGAGAAAGATGAAAGCAAAGACTGATAAATACTCAGGTCTGAAGAATCTTTTGATTTGCGCCATTTTCTCTCTGCTGCACTGAGTTTGGTCCAATGCTCACAAAGAACATCGGATAACCAGGGGTTAGAAGGGGCAGCCCGTGCTGGCCTAGAGGAGAGAGGACAAATATAATCTAGACAAAAGGTTAAATTAGAGCATAAAGTGTCAGTTGCTGCATTCACATCCAGAGATGAGAAATGGGTTGGTGAGGTAAGAGAGGAGGATACTACGGAGGAAAGATGGGCGGCGGAATGGGAGCATAGGTTTTGTCTAAAAGTAAATGGTATAGGAGTTGGAGGCACACAGTTAGCAAAATGTAGTTTAAATGTAATGAAAAAATGATCAGAGATATGTAGGGGTTTTACCAGGATGTTGTCAATACAATTGTGTGTGTAAATTAAGTCAAGTTGGTTGGCTGATTTGTGTTTGCTTGTAGTGGTAAGTCGTTTGAGATCAAATGAAGTAAGGAGTGAATGGAAGTCTGTAGCATAAGACTTGTCCAGATGAATGTTGAAGTCGCCAAAGTCTAAAATCAACATCCTTGTTGTAATCATAAATGAATTACCTTACATTAAGAATAAAAACAAATGATTTTCTATTTTCCACAATGTAACCCAGGTCATCGTGATTTTTCCAAGTAAGACATGTTCCTGGATCAACATCTTTTGATGATCCTGGATCAACATTATTGTCCAAAAATATAGACTTAACCCAATCCCAATCCCTATCCCTAAACCTAACCCTACCCATAATTTATTCCTAAAATCAGTGGGAAATGATAACTGCTTAACAAGGTTATAGAAGCACCTAACCCTATTCCAAAAACAGATATTTCCTGAAAAGTTATCCCTCAATTCTGATTGGTTGATTGGAATGTTGTTCCAGGATCAACAAGGATGTTGATCCAGGAATATTTTGTACTTGGTGAAATCATGCTCTGGGGGGTTGCTTTCAATTATTAGAAGACACTACAAAACTCAACCATCTTATAATTACCAAACAAGCTCATTCTGTTCTTCATAAGAGCAAAAGAATGGAGTGATACATCAGACAGGCACAACAAACACAGAACGTTCCCCTAATGCGTTTTAAATTATGGGGTCACTTCCAGTTTGGGGAAGATCGAACAGAGGAAGAAGAGGAGTGGAAGCCCAGCAACTTTCTCCCCAAGATGCACAACGAATAAAGTTGTAAAGCATAAAAATAACTGTCGGTCAGTGGAGCAAAGCTTTGTTTTGCCTGCCAGGTTGGCATTCCTATAAGGGTGTGACGTCACGTGAAAACTAAAAAATACGAGTTTGGGCCCACTCAACCCATGGCCTCGCATCCTTGTGGGCCAGGGCAAATGGCATATCTATTCAGGTAGGGTGACCAAAGGTGCCATTTTTACAGGACGCGTCCTTTTGCCAGGATTTCTATATTGGCTAAAATATCCAGGTTTTGGCTGTTTGCACTGTGCAGAACGATCATTGTATGACATTCAATGAACAAAGTTTGCCAAGTTGAACGAAAAAACAAACACTTCGAATCGCTCTCGCGGTACTTTGGGTGTCATTCAATGATCGGTGCACAGCTTCAGGTTGAATGAGCAACAAACATGTGCATTTATTTGCATTGCTTTGATTGTTCTCTGTAGAGCTCACCTTCTCATGTGCCATGATTGGTCGATTACATTCAATACCTGCATGTTTTTGGTCAAACTACTTTGGATGTTTTTGACAATATAAAAATCCTGGCCAGGATGTGTCCCGTGGCACATATGGCCACCCTAATTCAGGTCATTTGCACAACAGCATCACCCGAGAAGGGTGTTCCTTACAGTTACAGTTAAATCATAGAGAAAATAGTCAGTCAGGCTTTATGTAAGGACTAGACTAATTTAAACTTCTTTAACTTTTTGATACTTTGATATTTTGAAATGATTCCACTTCTGCAATAATCTGCAGATTGTCTTCTTAAAAAAAGAGTCCAACCATAGGTCTGTATTCCAAAACGTCCTTGAATTATAACAATTTAAGTTTGAATAGTGCATGAAGTGTGATTTTGTGGTCAACAAACTCCCCATTACTAAACATAAAGATGAGATATGTTATATAATTCCAAATCTTATATTTGAAAAAGTAAAAACAAAGAGTTACTTTTTAATCAACAAACTCCCCACAAAAAAATCCCAATTAAACAGACAGACTCTTTTATATTGGATTCTTATATACAAACATATTTTTTATAACATACTCACAAAAATAAAAAACAAAAAAATAAGAACAAATAAATATACAAGAAAAAAACAACTAATCTACACAAATTGGGTTAAAATTATATTATAATGGTCTCACAGTTGATAAATAATGAAGGATATTTACTTACATATAATGAATTTTTAAAGAAATTTGGTATTCCAGTAAATGTCCCTCCACCTGAATATAGTATTGTAACTGATGCAATACCAGCAGGATCTGTGAGGCTTTTAAATGGCTTTAGTGAATCTAAGCAATCAACATTTAAAAAAGAGATCTTATTAAATGGTATTGACATAAAACTATGAAAATGTAATAATACATTTTTTAGATGTTTGATTCATTGCCCTGCAACATTTCGATGCAAGTACTTCAGGAATAACCATTTTGAGAATATCGACTGGAAACTGATTTGGATTTATAATAACAAATTCTGTCTCACAAATGAAGTACTTTAAAATTATACATATAATTTATTCAACTAACCAGTTTATCAAGAGATACAGAGCTGATCTCTCTAATTTTTGTAGAGACTGTTTTGCATCTTTTTTTTTTTCAAATTTATGTGTGTTCAGTTTTTCTGCATTGATGTTTAATTTTTTTTACTCTCTTGAGTGGATCTAAAATTAATTTTAGAAAAAGAGATGTTATTTTATTTTGATAAAAAAGAGATATGGATAAGAATCAAATATTTTATGCTTATTTTATGCTAAAAAACAACAAAAAAAACACTAAAAAAAAAAATTAAAAAATTATTTAAACAACTTAAAAAAACTAAAAAATCGGAGTACCTCAAGTCTTACTGTATATGGATTAGCCCCATGAAGTTTAACTAATTAGCTCATTATCAGGTATAATCCAGATGGAATCAAATGAAATCAGCATTTGCAGTCACTAAATTACAGCCAGATATTTAAAAGTTTATAGAAAGGCAAGAAAAAAAAATCAAAGACTTAAAAAAAAAAAAAAAAAAAAAAAAATATATATATATATATATATATATATATATATATATATATATATATAGATATATATATATATATATATACACACACACACACACACACACACTAATTTTTGCAATAACACCACAGAATTTTTGAATGAATTCTCCTTTTAAGAGAAAATGATAGAAAAAAAAATACAAACAAAAAACAAAGAAATACACAATGATTTTAACAAAATAAACACACAAACAAATGCATTTAAGAGAGAGAGAGAGATAATTAAATAAGAAGCATTTGCTTTAACATGTAAATATGTTCATTTACTGTACATGTACTCAATGCTTGTTAGGGGCTCCTTTTTGCTTTAATTACTGCTTCAATTCGGCGTGGCATGGAGGAGATCAGTTTGTGGAATGGAAGCCCAAAGTTTCTTTTACAGTGGCCCTCAGCTCATCTGCATTTTTTGGTCTCTCATTTCTCATTTTCCTCTCGACAATAGCCCATAGATGAAAGTTTTAAGCAGTTGTTGCCTGACCAGAGATTCCTAAAAAGAACTAGACAAAAAAGTTCGTCAAGACAAACTTTAGGTTGGCTTGAGAAAGCCTAGCCTGAAAGTTTTAAGCAGTTGTTGCCAGACCAGAGAGTTTGAAAAATTTGAAAAGTTTAAAAAGTTTTAAGTTTGATGGCAAGTTACTAGCATGTTTCTAGCATGATTAACAAGTGACTAGCATGTTCCTAGCATGATTAGCAGGTGATTTAGCATGTTGATAGAATGATTAGCATTTGACTAGCATGTCACTAGCATGTTTCTAACATGTTTAGCAAGTGACTCACATGTTGCTAGCATGTTTCTAGCATGATTAGCATCATACTAGCATGTTTCTAGCATGATTAGCAAGTGACTAGCATGTCGCTAGCATGATTAGCAAAGTGACTAGCATGTTCCTAGCATGATTAGCAGATGATTAGCATGTTGCTAGCATGATTAACAAGTGACTAGCATGTCGCTAGCATAAGTCAGTTACTAGGATGTTCCTAGCATGATTAGCAAGTGACTAGCATGTCACTAGCATGATTAGCAGGTGATTAACATTTCGCTAGCATGATTTCCAAGTGACTAGCATGTCGCTAGCATGATTATTAAGTTACTATCATGTTCCTAGCATGATTAGCAAGTGACTAGCATGTTCCGTAGCATGATTAGCAGGTGATTAACCTTTCGCCAGCATGATTAGCGAGTGACTAGCATGTCACTAGCATGATTATTAAGTTACTAGCATTTCGTTAGCACTATCATAACAAGAAAATCAATAGAATATCACTATCATAATTCTATAAGCAGATGATTAGCATTTTGCTAGCATGATTTCCAAGTCACTAGCAATGTCGCTAGCATGATTATTAAGTTACTAACATGACTTTAGCATGTTTCTAGCATGTTTAGCAAGTGACTAGCATGTCACTAGCATGTTTCTAGCATGATTAGCAAGTGACTGGCATGTCTTTAACATGATTAGCAAGTGACTAGCATGTTCCTAGCATGATTAGCAGGTGATTAGCATCAAGGTGTTGCTATGCGGTTGCTACAGTACCCAGAGCGGTTTGCTAAGTTTTTCCTATGCGGTTGCTAGGGTACCCAGAGCTGTTGCTAGGGTGTTGCTATGCGGTTGCTATGGTACCCGGAGTGGTTGCCAAGGTATTGCTATGCGGTTGCTAGGGTACCCGGGATGGTTGCTAGGGTGTTGCAATGTGGTTGCTAGGGTATATGGAGTGGTTGCTAAGGTGTTGCTATGCGGTTGCTAAGGTACTCTGGGTGGTTGCCAGGGTGTCGCTATGCTGTTGCTGGGGAACCCGGAGCGGTTGCTAAGGTGTTGCTATGCGGTTGCTAGTGTACCCGCAACGCTTTCTAAAATGTACCATATTCGGTTGCTAGGTTGGTTTGGATAGTTGCTATGCGGTCGCTAAGGTACCAGGGTTGGTTGCTAGGCTGGTTTGGATAGTTGCTACTGTTGCTATGAAGATAGAAACAGTCAGATAGATAGATAGATAGATAGATAGAAACAGTCAGATGATAGATAGATAGATAGACAGATAGATAGATAGATAGATAGATAGATAGATAGATAGATAGATAGATAGAAACAGTCAGATAATAGATAGATAGATAGATAGATAGATAGATAGATAGATAGATAGATAGATAGATAGAAACAGTCAGATAATAGATAGATAGATAGATAGATAGATAGATATACAATTAATATCCATCTATCAGATAATAGAGATAGATAGATAGATAGATAGATAGATAGATAGATAGATAGATAGAAACAGTCAGATGATAGATAGATAGATAGATAGATAGATAGATAGATAGATATTCAATAGACAGATAGATAGATATTCGATAGATAGACAGATAGATAGATAGATAGATATAGTCAGATGATAGATAGATAGATAGATAGATAGATAGATAGATAGATAGATAGAAACAGTCAGATAATAGATAGATAGATATCTAGATAGATAGATAGATAGATAGATAGATCTGATAGATAGATAGATAGATAGATGAGGTCTGAATGAGTTTAAATGGGTTAGTAATAAGTACATAGAAGGTAAGTCCTGCATTGAGTCTAATGGGCTTCAGGTGTTTAAGATTTGAATTTTTGACAGTTGGAGTTTACGGTAATGTTCAGTTGAGCAGAGGCTTTTCAATGCAAGTCTACTGGGATTTTTATGATTTTTAAATCTTCATTTTTATTGAAAACTATAAGTCGGATCAGTCTAAAAAGATATAGCAACTCGAAGTCAGATCAGTTCTGAAGAGCCTGGACTGAGTTTGGTGGTTATAGCTTGAAAGCTCTAGGGGGTAGCAGTCAGAAATTTAGTCTCAGAAGAATAATAATAACTAGACAAAAAAGTTCGTAAAGACAAACTTTAGGTTGGCTTGAGAAAGCCTAGCCTGAAAGTTTTAAGCAGCAGTTGTTAGCCTGACCCGAAGCGTTTTAAAAAGTATTGTGAAATGTTTAAAAAGTTTTTAAATTTGATGG
>NW_024873482.1:0-22217 GCF_018340385.1 Cyprinus carpio | reverse complement strand
CAACCAATTATGCAACTAATGCAGGAATTTATCATTAGTAACAGACTTGCTTTTGCACAAATGTTATGACTGTGATTGTTTCTCTTTCAGGGCAATAGCGGGTCAAATTGCTCCTGGTCCTCAGTCATCTTCATCATCATTTACTGATCATCTTCATTCGGTCATTTTCCAGCATGGTCTTTTCAGAACCCAATGCCCAGCTATTTTACAACAGCGTAAACCATATTATCATAGGATTAATGATGCAAAAATGCTGGATTGCAAGAAGTGCACAGGGCATAAAAGACAATTAAAAACCATCATTAAAGAGGCCAGGAATTCTAAATTGGTATGGTTCATGGTTTAACACTCCCCATGCAGTAAATATGCCTGGAACTTTGTGCCAAAATCAGTCACTTGTGGGTAATATCCAGAAAAACAATCCCAATGTACATCCTCTGACTCATCATAAAATCAGCAACAACTCTGAAAGCTCTGCCAAGGGAATAGAACTTAATAATAATAATAATAATAATAATAATAATAATAATAATAATAATAATAATAATACATTTCCTGTCTCCTGTTGTTGTTTTTTTCTTCCCCAATGCAGAGCCTTCCATTTCCAAACTAAAATGAATCACAACATCTAAGGCTTTGACTTTGCAGTATATTGAGAACAGCATTAAAAAGAAGTGAATTTCACTTTCAGGTCTGGCGCAGTGAATGCGTGACATGACAATATGACAACGGGCATATGTTTTTCATTTTAAGAGAACTTGTTAAGTGTCAGCTCATTACCTATCTAAAGACCATTCAAGATGGTCCAAATGAAACAGAGCTGTTTCTTTTTTTTTTTTTTTTTTCATTTCTATTTGATTTAATACATCTACATTCTCTTAGTATCTGTATTTAATTATTTATTTTTTATTTCTATCAAATTTTCTACTACTTTTATTGCTAATTAAATAGGAAATTATTCTTATGTTTTCAATATTTATATAGTGAATACTAAACTGAGGTATGTTTCATTCAAATAATATTACAACATTTGGAAAATTATTTTAATAGTGTTTGGAAAATCAGCACTTTTACATCCTTGTATTAGTCCAACATGACTTTCTTTTTGACACAAAGTGCCATTAAACATGCCGTTCTCCCAAACAGACATTGAGATCAGTCTGTAATTAATGGTCCTCGTGGCAAGGACCAGCATTAAACGAAGTGAACAATTTCAGGACTGACAGAGATTATGAAACAAAAATGATTATGGTCATAGTATTAGAACAATAATATCCTGCATACTAAACTATTAATGTGCTAGATTAAAATAGGCCCATCCATTAGAGCACTAATTTTTCATTTAATCTTTATGGGAAGGAAATAAGATTCATAATCCTTTGATTTGCTAGGAAATGAGAACCAGAGGAATATCTTTTAATAACCAGAGTCTCCTTGACAGCCAAGTCATGCAGTACTCAGAGATGAGAACAGAGCAAAGAAGAGAGCAACTATTGTTACTGCACGGCAAATATTTGCAGAGTGGTTTGACAGTAAAGATACAGAGAATCATAAAAAAAGAGGCATATTTATTTTGGTGAAATTGTTTTCGAGTGTTCTACAAAGAATTGAGATAAAGTGAACCTCCCTTGTTTAGTGTGTTGCCCTTACATAGCCTACAGTTTATTTCTCATTTGTTAATTAACTACATAATGTTTATAACAGATTGACCTTTGAACTTTATTTAGACACACTAGACACTTTAGATATTCATGTAGCTAACTATAAGTAACTCTGCAAGTACATGTCAGCTACAGTAACTCTGATAAGTAAACTGACAGGTTAGGTTAGGGTATATAGAATAAGTTGACATACTTGCAAAGTTACTTTAAAATCTGCATAGACTCCTATTTTAGCTGGAAGCAACTAATAGAAGTTAAAAAATGTCTTAATTATGGTCTTAATGATGAATTTGTTATTAAAACACATAGCTTTTCACTTCAAAAGAAGTTAATTAATGGACTGGAGTGGTGTGGATTATTTGTGGATAACTGTGAAGTTTTCATCAAGTGGTTGGACTCTCATTCTGACGGCACCCATTCACTGCAGAGGATCCATTACTGAGCAAGTGATGTAAAGCTACATTTCTACAAATTTGTTCCGATAAAGAGAAACCAACTCATCTACATGTTGGATGGCTTGAGTGTGAGTACATTTTTAAGCATGTTCATTTTCGGGTGAACTATTCCTTTAAAATGTCATGAAGAATTTGTTTCGAAAAACATGATGAAAAAAAAAAAACATAATGATTTTGTGTGCATGTTTTATTTCCAAATTTGTGCATGTGCCAAGCTAGTCTTTGATTATCTGAAGTGATTTTCACATATTGCGTAGCAGTCACTCACTGTGAAGCATCCCAAGATAGTTTCTAGTGTGCCCTGGCATTTCTAAATATTTGAAAGGCAAGGCAGATGTGAAATTGAGAACTGAATGTTTATTTAACGTCTCAGCACTCTATGTACTGGCAGAAATTTCACAGAGACTGAAAGATATCTCATTAAATCAGTGTATGCCAAGTTGGTCCTTCTGGGTGGGTGCATGTGTGTGTGTCAGCGGGTGGGTGAGCATGTGTGTTTGTGTGTGTGTGTGTGTGGGAATGCATTCTCATGTGTTTGTGTGAGTCATTGAAATGCTGTGCCCACAGTAAACACCTATGTGAGTGCACACAACATGAATTAATGAAATGTCAACTCAAAGCATTAAAAATATATTCACTGCATACGTCCATGCCAATAAATTAATTTAGATGTAATTTTGCAGTCATAAAGTATTAATTAGTGGCCTTGGTATATCTGAAAGCAATTTTCCCAGAAAAGCATGTTTAAACATGCTTAAAATTATTTGTGAAGAAATTTTGATGTAATGAATGTTAATTGGATGTACTTCAACATCATTGGATTATATTATTATTATTATATTTTTTTTGCGATTTACTATTATACATTACAGTTAAATTGTGTATATTTCTGCATTATTGAAACACCAGTTTGGACTTGTTCTATTTTCAGCAACTAATGCAATTGTGTGCCTTCATTCTTGAAATATAATTGGTAGGGCAGATCAGGCATAATTGTAACAATTAGAAAATGGGAAATGTTTAGCGTAAAGCTATGAAAGTTTGCCTCAAACATCTTATTGGGGTTAATACATGCAAATAAAATGTATAATTTAATTGAATCAGATATAAATATATAACACATACATATAAAACTTTTTTTCAGATTATGAAAGGCAGGCTTTAATAGAGACTGCAGACTATATGATAAAAAGCAAACAAAAAAAGATGATCTATGGAAATTGCATGATGAAATTATGAATATACAGTGGTGTGAAAAAGTGTTGGTTCCCTTCCTGACTTCTTCCTTCGACCTTCCTTTAAAAACTGCATGTTGCGTTCACTTGTGTTATCTTTTACTAATATTTAAATTCGTTTGATGATCTGAAACATTACAGTGTGACAAACATGCAAAAAATAAGACATCAGGAAGGGGGCCAACAATTTTTAACACCACTGTACATTTCTCAATATAACAAACTCTAAAGGTTTATTTATTTATGTATTTATTCCACATAATATGATGTATCTCCCTACCACATGACAGATATCACCAAAATAAGTGTCCTGAGAAATAATATTTCTCTGTGACAGACCTAGGCTTTGCAAACAGAATTTTTAGGCCAATCAGAAACCTAGCAGAAGTATGGTAGGCTGACGCAAGCTGGGTTTTTGAGTTACAACCTGTAGTTGAAGTTAAAAACATGGCTGAAATGGCATCTTTTAAACCCAGAAAGACACTTTACAGCAAGGCCTATTCAAAAATAAAAAGTATACTGTTCAACCTTGGACTTGGAAATGTTTTGTTATTTCAGAGCTTTGATAGTGGATCATAGTCTACAAAGTGATCTAAAATCGATTTGGTCACATTTTATTTTAAGGTCAAATTCTTGTTATTAACAAACCATTAACTATGACTTTTGCCTCAATAAACTTATAATTTGCTTCTTATTAATAATTAGTACAGTAGTTGTTAAGTTTAGGTATTGTGTAGGATTAGGGGTGTAGAATATGGTCATCCACAATATGTTCTTTATAAGTACTAATAAACAGCCAATATGTAGGCATTCTAATAAGCATCTAGTTAATAGTGAGAATCGGTCCCTATACTAAAGTGTTACCATAGTTTTTTAAAGTAAAATCTAAAGTTTTGGAAGTATTCACCCAGCTTAATATAGTTGCCTGTATCATCACTGGTGCAACCGAATGGTTTTAGAAATCACATAAATAAATTGGAGATCAGTTGTGTGTTGTCAAAGGGTTTTAGTTTATTGTAGTGTAAATACAGTTTTATCCGGAAGGTCCAACTTCTGGTTAGTCAATACTGTGGCAGGATAATGAAAGGATAACATAAAAAATAAAAAAATCAATTGAAAAGCATAAGGCAAAGTGTGGATACAAAAACATTTCCAAGGCATTGAATTTCCCTTGGAGAACAGTTAAATCAATAAAGAAATTGAAAAATGAAATTATGGCACAGATGCAAATCTATCTAGAATATACCTTCCTTAAAAACTGTAGAAGGAGAAAACTGAGGGGCCCCACCAAGAGACAACTCTGGAGGAGTTACAATCTTCAGTGGCTGAGACCGGAGAGAGTGTGAATACAATGCTGCTGTCTTGGTTCTTCACCAGTTACAGCTTTATGGGAGAGTGGCAATGAGAATCCACTTTAAAAAAATAAAAAAATAAAAATTGTCAGATGACATCTCATCTACAGTTTCGCCAGAAAGTATATAGTAGACCAGCTGGAGGAAAATTCTCTGGAAACCTGATGAGACCAAAATTGAGCTTTTTGGCCATCATTATAAACGTCAAACACTCCACACAACATCCCCACAGTGAAGCATGGTGGTGGATGCTTTTCTGCAGCAGGGCCTGGAAGGCTTGTTATGGTAAAGGGTAAATAAATGAATGCAGTAAAATACAGGGAATTCCTGGAGGAAAACCTAATTTGTGTTCCTGCATGCCAATGAATCTCAAACACAGAGAACAAAGCTAGACAAGAATGGCTTAAAAAACAACAATTTTAATGTCTTGGACTCCAGATCTCAATCCAAATGAGAATTTATTGGTGGATCTCCATGTAACCTGACTGAGCTTGAGCAGAGTTGCAAGAAATAATAGGAAAAAATTGTAGCGGCCAGTGTGCAGATGATGGAGACTTGTCTGCACAGACTTAAGACTATAAAGGTTACAATTATGCCTTTGGTACAGGTTTTTATTCTAAGATTTAAACCACTTTCAATTATTAGAGAATCAAAGGCATGTTTTTGGTATTGATGGTGCCATTTTCCACCAATCAAGAAATAGAAACACATCTACTTAATCTACCAGTCAAGCTATAGGAGATATAAATACTAGTTTCGCATAGTCAGACCATCAGACTGATGGCAGAAGTGGAAAAAGCTTTGAATGGCCAAGGACCGCCCAAGAGGCCATATGACTGACAGATAAAGCAACCAATCACATCTTGTTTTGTGCCACGTCATGTATAGGGGTGTGGAAATGTCCCCACAATAACAGACTGGTGTGTAAAACTCTTTTATATTTATTTTAAAGATTCTATACCGTAGAATTCTATAACTTTAAATATTTCACATACTTTTGAAAATCCAGTGTTTAGTTGATCCTGATAAGTGCTCATTGTCACAGTTGTAAACACGACAGCTTTCTTCTAACATGAGGGGGTTTGGCTTTATGGCACCTTTGTTTCCAGGCGGAACATTAAAGAACGTGACATGCACGTCTCCCAGAAATCCTGTATAATTCAACCAATCCTATGACGACTCCGAAACTCCCGAAGTGTTTCCAATTTTGTGTGCTGTATGCATCAGATGTTCATCCAACGGTCTGTGTGCGTGACGTCTGTGACTAAATAAACACAGACTTCCTAGGGGGTGAAAACTTAAGCAAACATTGTGTGCTAACATTATCCATCATATTTTCCTTCCATTATGTTAACTGATGAGATGTTTTGTTCATTGCCATGCCAAGTCTGCATGTCTTTACTTGAATGTTTCACTCCTGTTACAGTCACATCAGTGAATTAAAAATATGAAAAATAAAAATATGGTCACACTATTAACTATTACTTTTGCTTTAATAAACTCATTTTATTAAAATTATAAATTATGATCATGGTCAGGCATTAATATGTGCTTTATAAATACAAATATATGCTAGAAAATATGCTAATAAGCTTCTAGTCAATAGTGAGAAATGGTCCTTAAAATAAAGTATTAACGAAATTATTTTATTCAAATTGTTTTCTTCTTAAGCAACAGAAAATCATATGTAAATGTGAAAACAACTGTAGAATGATGTGTGATTTGATTTATTGTAAATAAGTTTGTGACCCTATAAGTTAAAATGAGGAAGACAAATTTCTGTCAATCATTCCTGAAACTGACCATTAGTTTGAGAGGAGGTCCAGGATGAAATGTGTATGCACTTACAATACCTGAAATGGCAATGATGTTGAGCAGTAAATTATGTGTTATATTTATAGCCATATGACAATTAGCCCTTATGTAAAACTTGTTTAAAGCAGTCTTGCTCTAAATGCTATACAGCAGGTGTGTTATTATAGTTTAGCATTGTTAAATTAATAGAATTCACAAATTATAGGTCTTATGAATTGCAAGAGCACCAGTAAATGTATGAATTGATTTGCTTGTAACCCTCAGGAGAGTTATGCAATGACCTCATGGGTACTAATACCATGCACAGCTCACTTTACACAACATTTCTTGCAGATATAATGAGTTTTGCACAATATGGGCAGGATCAGCTCTATCTCTTTAGTCTCAACTGTAATGTTGTCTACATTCACCCTGCAAGACATTTTTTTTTTTTTCTAATAGCCATTAGTTGACCAAGGCTCCTTGACAAGATTTATGTGGGCAGTGTTGAGCATCCAGGATGACAAAGAAGGGTGTAAAATAATGTGAATTTACAATGAAACCATGCACTGACTAAAAATATTTAGCATGCATGTGTCTTTTCATTGCGTAGGCTTTTATTTTTGTCAGCTGCACCAGACAAAAGAGAAATTAAATTAGTGCACACAGTCTGTGCACAGTTTCTGTCACCTTCGTGTACCTTCTCTATCCTCCCCTAACTTCTCGGCCATTCACACTCACTGCATAAGGACTTCATGACCCACTTTTAAAAAACTCATTCTCCAACACCCCTGACATTCCCCACCACATGATCACTTCACCTTCTCTCTTACTAACCTCATTTGAGACTCGGACAAGAACATTCTCCAGCTTCTCACCAAATAATGTGCAGCCACTCTTTCCTGGTTCAAATCTAACCTGGATAAAATGTCCTACTAAGTCATCTGGAAAGGCTCACAACCCTTCACTGAAGTACCACAGGAATCAGTACTTGAAGTCCTTCTCTTCTCCGTCAGCACCGGATTGCTCAAAACCATCATCCAATCGCAGAGCTTCTCTACCACTACAATGCCGATGACTCTCAATGCTACATCTCATTCCTCCCTCTGCATCTGCAATCTCAGGGTATATTGTTGCATGAGCCTTTGTCATATTGTACTGGATGGCTACTCTTCACCCAAAACTCATTCTCCTAGGTAAGATCTCCTTCACCAGATTTTTCATTTGAATGTCACAATTTAATGAGTCCAGGTGTTGTTGTCTCCAACTTGTTGTAAACCAAGATGACAAGTTCTTCTGTGGACTACAATAAAACACCTTGTTTCAGCTGCTTAAGCTTCACAACATAATATATAAGCCCAATAAACAATAGAAAACAATAAGAAAAATAAATAAATAAAATCTCTAATATTATAAATGATGCAGGAATCTGTCCTCTTTGGTACATTACTGCATTGTTAAAGATTCAAATTAACATTGTTAAAGATTGTTAAAGATTCACACTATGCCTCCCTCATCCACTGGAATGCCACTCTCTTGTTTATGTGTGTACCAGTTAGCAGAGGCTAGAGATTATGGTTTATAAAGTTTTAAATATAGATATTATTCTTACCCAAATGCTTAACTCCTATTTATTGTCATTATAAAGCTTGGGAGAGCCATGACATAACATAACATATATACATACACACACTGTATACTCTGATTGTATTCGTCCTAAAGAAGAAAGTCAAATACACCTAGGATGGTTTAAGCGGGGGTAAATCAAGGGGTAATTTTCATTTTTGGGCGAACTGTCCCTTTAACAATTGACCCTTTAAATTCAACAGAACAAGTAAATTCAATTACTATACTTCAGATGCAGGCTAATAATCAGCCTTCAAATAAAATTGGACTTGTCTACAAATTAAAATTTCACACAAGGTAGTTTTCATAGAAGCTTTTTTTTAATGACATATTTATTTAAACATACATAAAAATAAATAAATAAATAAAAAACAGTTAAATCACTAACAAAATGCTCCTCTCTAGAGTTGTTTATTTGTTTTTTAACTAACAAACTATTAATTTTTACTTGGGTATTCACAAGCTGACGTCTTTACACGACTGAAAAGACATTTGACTATTACATGAAAGCTAATACATTTCAGTAACTTGCACTATATCTTACAGCAGTGGTGCCCAACCCTTCTCCTGGTGATCGACTGTCCTGCAAAGTTCAGCTCCAATCCTAGTCAAACACACCTGAAGCAACTAATTAAGGTCTTCAGGCTCACGTAAAAATTAAAGGCAGGTGTGTTTGATTAGGGTTGGAACTAAACTTTGCAGGACAGTCGATCACCAGGAGCAGGGTTGGGCAACCCGGTCTTACAGCATACTGTACCTTCTGACATTCATTTATGTTTATTTTGTGCTATAATTAATAGTACAGAGGAAGAGATGATCTGATCACTTTATCTGAGCTCGAGACAAGACCAAAACCATGAAAATATGGTCTTATGTGTGTTCTTAAATATTAGTGAGTCTTATCTTGAATACATGTTAGGAAAATATGAGCAATTGTGATAGCTTGGCACAAATTGGACATGGCCCCTTTAAGAAATTGCCTCTTTGCGACGCCATTATCTACCCCTCATTGCGCATGTGTGTTCTACTTTTATAGAAACTCTTAATTCAATGAAACCAATTTGAGCATCTGCAACAGTTATAGTTGTTAATTTTGACGACCTAATGTATCTTTTGAAGGATGCAGATGGATTGAGGTGAACTTCAGAACATACTTTAAACACCTTTTTATATGGCGAGTCACATTAATTAATTTGATCTCGTTTTAAAGTATACTTAAGTATGTTAACGTGAAAAAGCTACGTTGAATCCGATTTGAGCACTCAAACTGAAATGGATTTCCAGGAATACGATTTGAATAGGATTCCAACCCACATACGAATGTAGCTCGAAACGTATTTGCACAAATCAGATTTCATGTAGTTCATTGCCGTTCAGACTATCTAAATATGATTCTGATTTCAATCGGATTTGCACAAAAATTGGATTTGGCCTGACAGTCTGAACAAGGCTTGATATTTTGAGCCAATTTTAGAACGCATATTGTTTTAATTTGTCATGTGTTTCCTCGCAACAAGGCGCACGTTTCTGCGTTAGTTTATGATCGAAAAAGCTCAAATCTGTTCTGTATTTAAAAGTATTGTAGTGTATTCCAGCCTAAGGTCTTGCTATAAATCTTTTTGGACATTTTATTTATTTATTTATTTATTTTTCCTGTTTTGTTTGATAACTTATTCCTTACATTTACCACTGACAGTGAAGGATTTTATGGGTCAGATGGATCAGATAATGGTCGAGGGGGTTGGAGTATGAGAGATGTCAGATTCAGAGCCTGTGTAATATAATCTAATTCCCCATCACAATAGAAGCATCAGTGCATAACATGTATGAGAATCTTAAACTGAGAATAAGTATGTATGAAAGTATCTGATGTATCATTTGCTGCAATATATTTTATATTTTTTTGTTCAAGTCGACGAAAGAATTTCATTCAGTGCAACACATTCCCCCATTCAGTTTTTCCATCAAACGTAGCCTTGATTTACTACACTTGATGAGGCCTTGCTTTGCAACTGTTCTAATCCGTCCCTGTGAATGCCATTTATGTGCCTTGTGCACTTTATTGGTTACTTTAGCTAGAAATGTTAAGTGCATGACATTATATTTTTAATAATATTCTATATCTTTGCAATAAATTAATGTTATGTTATAGATCTAAAGACACACTGCATAAAAGGCAAGGACAAGGAATTATCAAAAAAATGTTTAGAATAAGATGACAACTTATAAATCAAAAATTGCTGATGATGGTGATGAAGATGAATGGTCAACAATCAGAAATTTGAAAGATTTGCCTACTGGATGATTATAAGTTTAGTGTTCTTCTATCAAGTGACATTTTTATTTAATTTTACTCATGCTATTTATCCTGTGTTTCACTCCCTTTGGTGCATGACCAATATTAATTTAGGTTATAATAAGTCCCTTTTTTCCTCAAGGTACAACAGAAGATCAATATCATGTGTAAGTAGAATAGCAGAATGGTGTTTAAAATGGCTCTGGGTCTTGGGTATGATGTTAGGCGCCACTTTTATCTTTACCATACATCAGTGTGCTGTGTTACAGAAGAAAGCACACAATAGAACATCTCTTGTCTCTTTTATCTGGAGTCAGATGTGTATTAAAATTGAATTGACAGACAGGGAGTGCAAAAACCAGTGACATTTGAGGAACCTTTGATTTTGTGACAACGTAGTTTGCAGGGTTTTGACTGCTCCTCAGGGAAGATCCTTGCCAATGCATTACATTAAGTTCCACATGTGACCGTATATACTGTATTCTGCCAGGATTGTCCTAAAATGCTTTAAATGTTCTAGTTCTAATCAAAAAAAATTAAATTCTATTAAAATGTATTTTACTGTGTTTTTTTTCATTAAATAAATGCATCCTTGGTGAGCATTAATATCTATCTATCTGTCTATCTGTTAGGGGTGTAAATTGGACACTTCATCACGATACGATATGATATCGATTCTCATACCCAGTGATACGATATTTGCCGATATCTCAAAAAGAATTCTGATACGATTTGGTTCAGTAGTAAATCGATTGATTGATAAATATGTAGCTTTTTTTTATTCAAGCAGGTACATTTTAATTAATTTGCAAATGCAACCAAAATATATAACATGAACATTTATCTGAAATTTGCATGTTGTGTTCCTCAATTTCGACAAAAAAATAAATATATAAAAAAAAATATAAAAAATATCAAATAAAAACTGAGAAAATAATAAAGATCAATAAATAATTGGATAAATATCAAGTCACACCTGAGATCAGTAATATTATGACATCACAACAGTCAAGAAAGTCTTTCAGTCTGTGCAAAAAATTTGCAAAGTCAAGTCACCTTTATTTAAATAGCGCTTTGTACAATACAGACTGTCAAAGCATTTTTTTTTGCACTATTAAACAGAAACAATGTGTGCTGATAATGCAAAAGGACAATCGATTTATCAGTTAAAGTCAGTCCATCGTTGATTCAGTCATGTCATTGTCCAGCTCCGTTCAGTTCTCTTAAAATAGTGTCTGTGCAGTCAAGTCAACAATGTTGCCAGAGATTGTGTCCCCAACTACGCAAGCCAAATGTGACAGTGACAAGGAACCAAAACTCCATCAGTGACAGAAATGGAGAAAAAAAACCTTGGGAGAAACAAGGCTCAGTCAGTTCTCTTCTGGTCAGACGAAACCTGCATGGTGTGGTTTAATTGCAGGCTGCAACACAGGTCAGATTGAGCAGACGAGTAGTATAATTAGTGTAAATCCTCATTAGAAAATAACAGAAATGAGGTAATCCAGTTGTAGGAAAAATACACTAATGTAGAAAAATAAATCAACAAAAAGAAATTACAAAAATAAAGTCCTTATAACTTATTTTGCTTAGAGATTTTTATTTATTTGTTTATTTTTGCTAGCGCACCACAGTTCCGTCAACTGTCCCAAGTGTCTATGCTCGCACTTCTCCTGCAGTCCCTATTATCAGGTGAGTTTAAGTGAGAATTTTTGCATTGGAGGTAATGCATGGACGGAAACTGCATGAAAATTTGAACAGTGTCCCAAAAAAATTGTATTTATAATAAAATCTGGCGATATATTTCAGTGATCACCAAAGCTGCATTTATTTAATGAAAAATACTGTATGTATGTATGTATGTATGTATAAAATGTAATTTTCTTTATTGCTGTGATTTTTCAGCAGCCATTACTCTAGTCTTTAGTGTGACATGGTCATTCAGAAATCATTCTAATATGTTAGCTTGGTGCTCAAGAAACATTTATTATAGGTTTAAAAAAAAAAAAAAAAAAGAATGATTCATAGATTAATTCATTGATGATGTTTTTTCAGTGATATAATGATCTTGTCAAATGAAGTGTCAGTTTGAATGTACTGGCTAAAAAATGTAGTCTTTTACGGCTTACGTGCTTCTGCTGTGCTGTAGCAGACCATCTTCTCCTCCTGAACTCAGTTTGAGTCTCGCATTGGGGCAAATTGTGGCTCAAGGCACCTTTGACTGGTAACAGCTTCTCTTTGGATATGAAAGTGTCTGTTAAGTCAGGTGTAAGGCTCACATGTGATTAACCACTCATATGGCAGGTCTGGGTTTGGAAGCCAGGCAGAACTAACAATACCGCTGATCTCTGTGGGCCAATTAGTCTTAAGTTCTCATGTGAAATGCCTTCATGAAAATATGGAAAATACAAGGCTCTGGCGGAACATCCAGTTCGTGGGACATCTTTCGGACCAGTGCTGCTGGCTCTCATGACAAGCACCTCATAGTTTGGTCTAGAAAGCTAGTGAGACTTAGCATAGAATGTTATACCTTCATTAGGTATATAACTTTTTAAAACATATAGCCCTCATTGATTAAATCTTTTGACTTCTAAAAGATCTGACAGCTTTCATTCTTCCAGGTAATCGCAGAATTCTGAACTACATCTGACTTTGGCTTTTATATTTTGCTGCATATGTGTGTAAAATCTACAGAAAGTATGTGTTAATGAGAGCTTGTTGTCGTTATCACCATAGTCTTTCTGAGAAGATAGGACACCTGTTCAGTTCCTCCCCAGTGACAGGTTCTCAGTGAGTAATAAGTTAGTGGGAAAGTTTGTCCAGCATGATGTGGCCTTGGAGCATGTGTATGTGTGTTCTTTGCAGAGGGTGAGTGGGCAACTCTGGCAAATTAGCTGAGACACGAGAAAAACAAGTGGAGCGTGTAAACTCACTGGCAGCGCTCATGAAAGGGACAGTTCTTTTCTTCCAGTACTATTGTACTAGAATGCTTTTGTAAAATGGAGAATCTCATCACAGTACACTGTGGGCCGAATGTAGGAGTTGGCCTCAACTGGCTTGTATTTATCTTAAACACAGTTATATGATTCACTCGCTTTGATTTCTACTGTATTTGGACCATCTGTATCAGAGGAATTCACTTAGGCCGAATTTATCATTGGATGTAAATGCTATTTTTTTTTTTTTTTTTTTTTTTTTCTCCAAAAAAATAATTATCCATGTAATAAAGACAATTACGTACTGGGAAAAAAAAAAAAAAAAAATGCGTAGAAGGAACTGTATGGGTTGCAGTGCTACAGTATAAAAGGTACTACATGAGTAATGGTTGTAAAGGCTTATTTAATTTAAAACCATATATATATATATATATATATATATATATATATATATCAAAGATGGATTGTAGAAACCTGATATAGTTTTACCATAACATTTTTCTCACCATGACAATGGCATTCCAAAGCATTCAAATAATCAGGATAAATTTCAAAACAGCGTTGTTGTTTCAAAATGCTCTTCGTCAACAAAATGTTTACCAAAAGCTGCTGATACGTCTGAAAATGTGCCAAGCACACATAAAACTTCATAAACCTTCAATGAGATGATATCATAATAAAGTCATCATGTTGTTCTTCTGACAGTCATTTTTATTAGCAAAATATCCCAATACTCATGGTGTGTCCAGGTGGCACTCAAAATCAACATTTCATGTATGGTCTAACATGGAAGTCATCATCTTTTGCTGGGGGACAGTTGTGAGTAAATATTATCATCTTTGCAGGAATGTAATATGAATGATTGTACAAAATAGCATGGTTCTCTCTCTCTCTCTCTCTCTCTCTCTCTCTCTCTCTCTCTCTCTCTCTCTCTGTGTATGTGTGTGTATGTATGTGTATATATGTGTATGTGTGTCACATGACTAAACATGCATCATCTTTTTGGAATAGTGTACACTACAATGCAAATGCATCTATGTTGATAAAAGGCCGAAACATAGAGGGAAAAGATGCATTTTTAAATTTATCCGGATTAATACCCTAATTTAAGTGTTTATTTGTAATGGATAATGTTTTCCTCTCCAGCAGCGGATGTGTTTTCACCTGCTACCAGTGGTGCCATCTTTTAAATATGTTGCCTAGCAATACAACCTCTCTATTAAGTTGTTGGAAGGATTTTAAGGAAATTTAGTTTTGGAAGGGCCAATTAGCTGCTGTTCGTTCATTTTGTTAGTGATATTTGGTATTTGTGCTGTCAGACTCTCACAATCTGAAAATATGGCTCAGAATAGGCATGTTGCTAAGTGCGCAGCTATCAGGTTTGTGTCTTTAAGACTCTCATCCTTGAAAGGGATACTAGGCTCCCATACTGAGTGCATTAGCAATTTAGATCTGACAGGAGAAATATTCTTCTGGGTTTTGCATCTCACAGGCATGCTTCTATTTATTTATTTTTTTTTATCAATCTTTTCAATGAGCAATAATCATTTTATATTGGAGGGTTTCTATTTATTTATTTATTTATCTGTCTGTCTGTGCAGTGACTATGCAGAACTAAATCTTCGTGGCTCATAAGAGTGGCCAATCCTCCATCCGTCTCCCATTCATTAATCTAGTAGCAAATGACTATAGGTCTTTTGCAAATTGTTCTATCACAGGGAAATGCCTCTCATAAAATTCGCAACCAGAAGTTCTATTGATCGTTCTAAATGTTAATGTCCTCTGAGCATGGCCATCAAATATGTCACTATTAAACCAGCAATAAAACATGTAATATTGTAATGATATTTACCAACAGCTGTTCGGCTGCTCATACAATAGGCAGAAATCACCACTCTGTTCCTTGGCACTGGAAATCTATTGATCCTCCAGCAAATACAAAAAAAAAAAAAAAAAAATCAACACAGAATGCCAAGAAACATGCTCCCTAATGATGTTTTTGATCTAAAAGGGCAATAACAATGCCAACATTGCCCCCTTCGGTGCATGATATATCTTCTCTTCATACACAGGCACTAACAAGCGCACAACAAAATCTCCACTGGCAAAAGAAGAAAAACATCAGCACTTAGACTTTCTCTGCCTGATTTACAGTGGGTCTGAGCTTTCTATAATACTCAATAAGAGAAAATCTCAGAACTCAGCCCCAGCACAACCTTGTTAAATATTGAAAGATGTTCTCCGGTTTGTTTTTTGTTTGCATTTGTTTGCTGTTTTATAGTTATATTATTTTTATGTAATATTTTGAAGGTTGCATGTTTTTACTGCCTCCCTTATGTATTCCAGGGATTACCTGTCTAGCAATCTTACAGGGTGTGATGCATTATTCTGCTAGCTGAAAAAGGGAACAACAGTAAAGATGAACTGCTGGCTCAAAGCCAGCCTGAGTAAGTTTTGTGTTATTTGATGGAACGGTCTCTTCCACTTTCAGACCATCGCTGCACTGACTAACTTGATGTTTTGTGGAAATTGCAACTGACTTGTGATGGTCTTGGAAGTGCCTGTATTAATGCTAAAGTAATTTAATGTTTTAAATCCTATGCTGCATTTTTTTTTTTCCAGCAAAAATTTATTTATAGAGTAGTTACCTTGTGGTAATTAGTCATTTATGGCATATTGTTTTTTTTTTTTTTTTTTTTTTATAACACAAATTTGGTAACTTTATTTATTTTATTTTATTCTTTCTAAAGAACAATACATTTAAAGAAACGGTTAATATTTATTTTGTGGTGTGGCCTGTGGGATTATTTGCAGTATTTAAGTAATACTAGCCCAACAAAGACAACAGAGAAAAAAAGAAACAAATTCTCATTGCTCTGAAGACAGATATTCTTTACTGAACCTTTAATGCAAATAGCTGATATCTACATTTGTGTAATGACTTGGTTTGAAACAACCGGTAACATTTAGAGATTAACACTAGAAAGCCGGGTGAAAATGTTAATTCTATTCAATTCAAGTTTATTTGTATAGCGCTTTTTACAATACAGATCGTTGCAAAGCAACTTTACAGAAAACGAAGTTTCTACAATATTTAGTAGTAGCTTATCAGTGGTGACTGTCAGTTTATGGCAGAAATGTCCGGTAAAATCAATTAAAGACGTAATCAAACAGACGATGAACACTAACAGCAATTATTATGATGCAATCAAACTTATAGCAAAATTTGGTAGTACTGTATGTTGTTTCAGGGTTGGCATCATCTGAGGTGTATTAATGTTACCATTAATAAACGCTAATATGTTTTAATTTGTAATCCAACACCTTTTTTTTTTTTTTTTTTTTTTTTTGCTCTGATAACAAGCAGGGGTGTTTGTGAAAGCTGTGGTGCCATGACAAGATTGTCTCCCATAATTGCTTTGTTAAAAGCATTTGCTTTGTGTATACTAGAGTAATTAAGCAGTTGGAATTTTACATTACACAAGTGAAAATTAACAAAGAGCACATCTGGGTGTCCCTTAGGTTTAGTCATTAAAAAGCCCATTATTTTTTAAATTACTTTTTCAATCTTTTGGCTCCTTTAATCCGGGACTATTTCCCAATAGGCAGCTCCCGTTCCTTGCTTTTGAATGACTCCTGTTGGAAAGTTGAACATTTAGAGATCTGATCGCCCAAACCAGCTGTGTTTCTCCTTGCTAAAGCCCATTTCTAAGACAAACAAGGTTTTCATAGTCTGGGAGTTGACTGTCAACAGTGAAAAAAGATGTGTCTGTGTGCCGTGAATGACTCATCAACTGCTACGCCAAACTCTTACCACTTCACAGCGCTCAGCTGAAACTTTGCTCGCAGGGGCCACTGGTTCAAGCTTTGTGGTTCAGTTTGCCTCTTGATAAACCAAGTCAATTTTGCATGCATTACACTTTGATTAGCCAGCCTTTAGAGAGACACCTATTTCAAGTGAGTAGAGAAACAGAAACTCTCACTGAGATCTAAAAAATGTTGTTAGACTTTACAGTTGTTAGAGAGAAGGACCTTTTTGAACCACCAATAAATCAGCAGTGCATCTGATCAAACCTGATGTATATTTTAGGGCTGGCAGCTATAAAACCAATGATTTGTTTTCTCTTCTTTTATTTTTCCCAATTAAAAAGATAATTCTAACCATGATGATGCATCCAAATCATTGTGTTGACCTGCATTGTGAGACCTGCTTCAGGACCACCCTCTTAAAGGTCTTCATGATGTGAGAAGATACACTGCTCTTTAGGCCCTAAGGATGCTGGGGCAGCCTATCTTTGGTACTGGCACAGTGCATGAAGTTTTGCATAAAAAAAGGCACTGTCTGGTGTTGCCAAATGTCACCTGTATGCCACCCAAAGCTCTTTCAACTTCCTTTGTCTGCAACTTAAAATTTTGTGAGTGACAGTCCTCTAGATGATGATGAGTTTGAACAAAGGAATGATGTGTGCTAAGTGGTGGTCTGATCTGCCTTGGGAAGCAACGTAATGGCGTTAAATGCCACCTTGATGTTGCCATTTCACAGACCTAAACTTTGAGAGTTAATGAGGGTTGGAGGTGAAATTCCCACGAAATGAATGTGCTTGGGTGCTCCAGTGCCTTTCATTGATAGTTGTTTTGAGTTTAAAGCCATTTTTGAGTTTTGTGTTTAGAAAATGCACAAAGAACACAATGGGACGCAACGTTAAGAAGAGAAAATTGTCTCAAAAAAAGAAAATTGTCGTCATTTAGGCCTATTCACTCATTCGAAAGTCAAGCTTGTATTACTTTCTTCTGTGAACAATAAAATATATTTTGAGAAATGTAAGGGAAAGAGCTGAGTCCTTTTAGCATAATTTTGATGCATTTATATATCTAAAAGACAGTCTCTGTGCCATTCTGTGAATGTGAGGAGTGTTCTGTGAGGAACAAAAGGTCAAGAGAGAGTCAGCATCTGGTCTCTGTCCTAAATCCTGGGAAGTCTTAACTCCTGATTTCCCTGAATGGTTTTACTCACTATGGTCATGATGTGTGGTCTCTTTGACCATTAATCTTGGGTTGCTTGCCCCAAATTAGACAATCTCCTTTCTGAGTTGGAATTATCAGTAAGTGTTCTTTTGTTTTGAGACTGCAAGCTGTTTAAAGCTGCTAGATAGTTAGACCTGCTTCAGACTTGTGGCACCAGGATCCTGGACAGATTTACAGTCATCCATGTTATCCTGGGCCTCTTTGTGGAATGTGGCTCTTTGTGTTGTTTCAACACTGTTCTGATTGAATCTTAAATTGTCTGATTCAATCTGATATCCTACAGGAAGAATTGTTTTTTTTCACAGAAGTATATCAGATCATACAGATTTGAAAGTATATGTGTGTAAATAATGGCAGAATTTTTTAATGGTCCCTTACAATTTTTGATGAGGACCACAGTTTTGCAAGTCATGCTTTCTGGATTGCACCATCTGTTCTTCACAATGTCAAGTTGACCTCCATTCCTCTGGCTGCTCTCACTCACCCTGCTGTCTGAACACGCTATTTGAAAATCACCTAGTGTCCAACTTTTTTTTTAAATTTTTCTCACTACCCAATGCCAGCTGAAAATTTAACCATGGATTTCATTCTTTTCTTCTTCTTTTTTCTTTTATTTATTTGTGTTCATTGAACTTTCTTAACTTTCAAACTTTCTGTTTGGGGTATGAGAGACCTAAAGGTGATTTTTTTTAATATCTCAAAATATACAAGATATACAAATTTCTTTATAAAACTTGAAAATACACTGTCAGTCAAAAGTTTTTAAACAGTTAGATATTTAACGTTTATTAAATTATCTTCTGCTCACCAAGCCTGCATTTATTTGATCCAAAATACAGTAATATTGTGAAATATCTTTACTATTTAAAATAACTGATTTCTATTTGAATATATTTTAAAATGTAATTTATTCCTGTGATTTCAAGGCTGATTTTTCAGGATCATTACTCCAGTCTTCAGTGTCACATGATCCTTCAGAAATCATTCTAATATTCTAATTTGCTGCTCAAAAACATTATTATTATTAATATTATTAATATTATTATTATTATTATTATTATTATTATTATTAATATTTAAAACAGTTGAGTGCATATTTTTTTCAGTATTATTTTGATGAACGAACTCACTCACATGCATGCTGCAGTGTCTTTTTGGGATGTCAAATTGACCCCCTCAAAAAAATTTTTTACTAGAATGTGCAAGTACTTTGAGGAAAAACAGAAAAAAAAACAAAAGGTAATTTCTGCCTAATGGATTTTGTTTATGTTAAATGTACTTCAAATAATTTGAAAGCAAAATAAGTGGTTAATAGCAGCAATAATACCTCAACAGAACATGAGGGTTAACTAATGTGTGGAGTTAGTTGAAATGGCAGTGTGTATGTTGTGTTCTAATGACTCATTTTTGGTGTAGACTGTGCTGATAATTCAGGCCCTATTTTGTGGATGGTGACTCTGTGCTGTTTCAAACGCTTAAGGATCACAAGACTGGCTTTGTATTGCTGCACGCTAGCAAGAATGTGTTAATATTACACCAATCCCAAGACATGTACTCATATCAGTTTACCACAGCATGTCTTTGCATACTTTGCCAAAGCACTCTCAGTATCACGTTTGGGCTCAAGATACCAGCATGAATATAAATACAAACAACTAAGGAACAAAACCATTGTCCTTTAATCAGAAATTAGCAGTGACAAAAGCTAATGTGTCGCAGTACCACAAAGATTTGCTTCTCAGTTTCAAAAACCTTGTGCAGTGTGCTTTCTTTTCTGTAGATTCAGTTTAGTTGTGTGTTTTCAGCAGGAGAGCAGTTCTTGTGAGAATGACCCTTAGATTCCCTGTGAGAAACCACAGTCTATAGACACAACAGATGCTGTTTCAATTGCTCTGTTCTCACACATTTTATCACACTGCCAAACGGCCTCATGCTGAAATCCTGAAATTCAGGTTTTAATGGTTGCCATGTCAACAATGGATTTATGATTTTGTTCCTGCCCCCAGGGGTGCCCACCTCAAACAAAATAAATATCACTTAAGAATAAGGTTGAATATGTAACTAAGCGTGAAAGTTGATGAATGTAAAGTAGGTGGAAGAAAATTCTGCAGCATGGGCTTTTAATATTATCTTTAATGTTTTGCCCCTGAGTAATTCACCTTTAAATTAGACATTTAATTTATTTGCAAAAAAAAAAAAAAAACTTATTTTAACCTTTTGATTTAGTTAATCACTTTAAATTAGACATTAATTTATTTGGCAAAATTCATTTATGTTGCTTTAACCTTTTGATTAAGTACATACAATGATGTTTAATATTAATATTGTTTCTGTTACTGAAATTAGATGTAGCAGCATGTGTATTAGAGACTCATCAGATTCTCATGGTCTCCAGGCGGCAGCAGATTAAAGATCAAATCAATCCATGCAGTGGATCTCCTGTGGTGTGATGAAAGCCACTTGTATTGTTGATATTCCCATAAATCCTCTCTTTGTCTTTTTCCCTTCATTTCAACATTTATCCACACACTGAAGGAATTCTGTTGTATTTCAGGGTACATAAAAAAAGACAACACCCCCAAAAACATTTATATTTCAATGCTTCTGCATTCAATATAGTTTTCCCAGCCACCTCATATAATTTCCATCACCAATTTTGCGTTCTCTCTCAAAAGTTTTGCGCTCTCCTGAGAAACTGTGCCTTCACTCACAAATGTTTTTTGCCAGTAGAGAACCCAAATCTTTGCAAGCATTTGTCAAGTGTATCGAGGTATTGCAAAAGTTTTGTGAGTCATTTCAAAAGCGTCAATGCAATTATTTGGTGCTTTGTACTTTTATATTAATTTTGCAGGAAATTTCAGGCTTGCTTTTTGCATTGACAACATGTTCATAAACAAATTAGTTGAGAATGTGGATTACAGCAGGTTGTGTATATGCGCTCTCATATGGTGGTCATAGGGAACCATACGTATACCTCAAATAGTTAGATTCATAGAAAATATCCAAAGAGCTTATAAAACTAGTTCCATAACATTCAAAACCAAAACCCAGCAAAAGGAAGTTCTTTTGTTTACTATCTGCTGTATGTTTTCTGTTTTATAAACATCGCCTCTTCAGAGTGAATCTTCAAAGTCCAGCATAATGTGCTGGCTCGCCTTAAAAATACTCAGAGTACAAAATATATTGCATCAAATATTTACTGACTTATTGTATGTTTCTTTTTTACAATGAGGTTTGCAACAGTGTAGGAGAAGCTTTCATCCACCAAGGGTCCTGACAGTGGCTGCTTTCATAAAGGGATGGCAGAAGATAAGAGAAAGCTCTGACCAGCTTGCCTTCCCATGATAAATCTTTATCAGTTTAGGTGATGGTCTGACCTCAGAGGCATGTGCCAGCAAGGGGTTCTCATTAATACAACTTTAAAACCTCCTGGCTCATTCTTCCTATTTTCTTGACGCCTGTGACCTTTCTAGAATTGCCGTTATCAAACGGGGCCTTCCTCCTCTGCCTTTGAGTCAGGAGAAATGAAAGGTTTGAGTGCCATAGGTTTTGTGTGCCTTGAAAAATGACACATTCATACTCATGTGCTGGTGTTATCATTGTCAGACTGAAAAGACGGTGACAGATGGGTCCAAAAACAGTGAAGCACACCACACCACACAAGCCATTACACCAAGTTGAGATTTAAGGGTTTTGCAATGGAAAGCTGTTTAGACAACATTCATGATGGTTTTACCCCATTTGATACGTTGCATTTTTCTTTTCTTTTTTTATATATATTAAATCCACAGAATTAAAAAACAACTCAAAAGTGATAAGCATGTTTTGCATTTATGAATT